>NC_134485.1:114188014-114488014 GCF_040206685.1 Ascaphus truei | reverse complement strand
AAGCCATTGATTGTGACTTTGGTAAACCCCTTAATTACTTAGTGGCCATTATTTTGTTTTTTGATTGTACTGTTGCTGCCCATGGAGGACAGTGATGAGGATGGCCTTCATCATGGCAGGGGTAAGTTGGGGGTAGAGAGGGTGAGTAGTGCCCATTCACTGCTGTTGGGGTTATCTTTGCTCCCATATTTATGCATGTGTATTGACTAGTATTGTGTTTTAATATTTGTTGTGGATAGCGGAGGTGAGTGAAGGGGGTATTTGGCCAATGGTTGGTGTTTATGCCTACCGGGCGTGTAGCTGGAGGGGTTAACCCTATCATTACCTTAGCGGTGGTAACCGCTAAGGTATTAAAGGTGTTAATTCCTCCCACAACCCTCCCACAAGGCCTAAACACCCACCACAGGCCAAATACCGCCTTCACCCACCCCTGCTACCCATTATAAACTGGGCACTAGTATTTAACCCCTTCATTACCTAAGTGGTTAGCCGCCAAAGTAATGAAACTGGCTTTAAATGTATTTCTATTGCATTGGATTGAAGTCAGGGTTCTCCAGAGCTGGTATTAATGTGTATCAGTTCCAGAGACTCCTGGATTCAATCCAATGCAGGAAAAAAAAATTCTAAGTCCTACTCGAAAATCTCATGTCGCCACTCTTGGGGTGGAGACATGAAAGTTGTGAGGAGCTCGCTAGATGACTCCCTCGATGATTTATTCAGAGGTACTAGATAGGGTGATTTTCTAAAAAATGCAAGTTGTAGCTGTTTTTCAGCTCCCGCTCTGTGTGTTTGAGCAGGAATGCTAGCGCTTGGGGAGATGTACGTCCCGAACGATTTTGGCAGGTCATTGAACCGATCTGAATATAGCTACCTTGCCAAATCATAGAGGAACTGCTCAAAATCCTTGATGAATTACTTATCGAAGTTTATAGAATAGGCCCCTCAGTCTTTGACTGAGACTCTGATTGAGCCACCTGTGCTGAAGCTGGGTTATCCTGAAAACCTGACCTGTTGGGGGGTGAGTGGGGGGGGGGGCTGAGGACAGAAGTTGAGCAACTCTGTAATAGAGCAAAAGCTAGAAAAGGTGCTAAGACTGAGATTATACTCTCTCAGTTCTGCTTCAGACCCTGACAACCTGGTCAGGAACTACAACTCTGCCTTATCTTCCTCTCTTGATCTTCATGCCCCGCTTTATCTCTGCCGTCCTCGCCCTTCTAACCCCAGACCCTGGCTAAACTCCCACACACGCATGCTGCGTTCCTCCACTCGTTCCTCTGAACGCCTCTGGAGGAAATCTCATACGCTCGCAGTCTTCATTCACTACAAATTTATGCTGTCCTGTTTCAACTCTGCCCTCTCTCAAGCTTAACAAACCTACTTTTCATCACTAATCAACACACACAAGTCTAACCCATGCCAACTCTTTTCTGTCTTTGACTCTCTACTCAGACCATCCTCAGCTGCCTCCTCTTCTTCCTCCATCTCACCTCAGGACTTTGCTGACTTTTTAAGAAAAAGGTGGAATCCATACGTCAGAACATCCCATCTGTTACCTCCTTCCATCCCACACTGCTTCCCAACTCTCCTCCTGCCTTTCTTGACTTTTTTCCGCTATCTCGGAGGAGGATGTGTCACTGCTGGCTGATCTCCTCTTCTCCCTCTACCAGTTGCCCTCTTGATCCCATTCCCTCCCATCTCCTAAAACCTCTTGCTCCTTCTATAATCCCTATGCTCACACAGATCTTTAACTCTTCCCTCTACTCTGGTACCTTTCCATCCTCCTTCAAGCATGCAACCGTTATACCATTACTCAAAAACAGCAAGCTTGACCCTACCTGTCCTTCTAACTATCGACCTGTCTCCCTCCTGCCTTTTGCCTCCAAACTCCTTGAACGTCTTGTATTCTCTCGATTGCTACACTTTCTCAACACCTATTCTCTTCTAGACCCTCTACAATCTGGCATCCGCACTGCTCACTCTACTGAAACAGCCCTCACTAAAATAACTACGACCTCCATGATGCCAAAGACAGAGGTCATTACACTCTGCTCATATTACTCGACCTCTCTGCAGCATTCGACACCGTGGACCACCCTCTTCTCCTACACATTCTCCATACTCTTGGAATTCGGGATAAAGCTTTATCCTGGATCTCCTCTTACCTCTCCCATCATACTTTCAGTGTCTCTTTTGCTAACACCTCCTCCTCTTTTGATCTCTCTGTGGGGGTACCCCAGGGCTATGTCCTGGGACTCCTTCTCTTTTCTCTTTACACACTCTCTCTAGGTGACCTAATCACATCTTTTGGGTTTAAATATCAACTCTATGCTGACGACACACAAATTTACCTTTCAAACCCTGACCTTACACCTGCTATACAGACCAAAGTTTCTGAATGCCTCTCTGGAATATCATAATGGTATGTTTGTGATGGTGCTCCAAAAGTGCTGGGACTATATTGAAGGAAGGGAATGTTAGCTGGGTAATAACAATTTTTACTATGGTACTGTGCCTTTAAGTGGGCATAAGGTACCCTGAAGGTAGGAGTGGGTTGCCAAAGACAGCCCCCTCTTGGGTCAGAGGTCTACACCTAGAACCGCCCCGAGGGGCGTGTGTATGCTGTATGACACGGCTGACGGCAGCAGTGTGATCCCTGGTACTCTGGTGTCGCGCGCATGCGCGGGGGTCTTGCAATATCATAGAGTTTACCATAGAGATGCTGGCGCCGCGCGCATGCGCGAGAATAGAGATTTTTATTGGTTTAGACATAACCTATGACGTCACGATTTGGCGCGAAAATAGGGCAATCAGCTGTATATAAATTGTTGTTTTTAACATAACCAGCACTTCTTGATAAAGTTCCTTGAACGAAACGCGTTGAAGGTTTGCTGTTGTCCCACACCATGAATTACAAATAAAGGACTATTTTTCTGCAAGACCTGCTCCTCCTTATTTGCTGTGCGCTGCACACCCTGGCTTTGGATCTACTCTCTGGAATATCATCCTGGATGGCCATCCGCCGACTGAAACTTAACATTGCAAAAACAGAGCTCCTTATACTTCCTCCCAAACCTGGCCCTACTACCTCCTTCCACATTGCTATTGGAAATACTGTTGCGGCAGACTTTATTCTAACAAATCACCGGTTTGTCCCTGGCTTGTTCCTGGAATGCGACACTGTTCACCTGGAGCATGCCGCGTTCCCAGCCAGGGGTCATGCCTGAATGACGCGCGGTTGATGTGTTAATTGATAATGGTTAAGGATTTAATAGGCTGCAATGCTTCGCGTGTCCGCCAGATGGCATACATTCATGAATTGTAATGCAGTATATATATATATATACTGTATGACAACAACCCCTATAACCCCTAACATACAGTACTGTACACATACAGTACTGTATATGCACATCAAGGATACTATAGGCCGGCGGGGGCGAGATGTGTTTGCAGCAGAGAGAGATCCGCTGCTCTCTCTGCGCAAACATCGGCACATTAAAAATTATTTAAAATACATTTTTATTCATAGTGTAGATGTGCAGGGGGTCTTCGGAGCTGAACCGCATTGGTTTCAGGTCGGGGGACCCCCTGCTTCCCGAGATACAGGCCCCTTAATGAGGTGCCAGTATCCCTCTGCATTTAAGTTCCCGATCACGTGACCGCGGCATGTAAACCAAGCAGAGGGATACCGGCACCCCCTAAAGGGGCCTGTATCTCGGGGAGCAGGGGGTCCTCGGACCCAAAACCACAGCAGGTCAGCTCCGGAGACCCTCTGCACATCTACAGTATAAATAAAACACACACATCAATAAAGAATCGTTCCTTACATTTGCGGCTATGTGCTACGGTAACGAAGCAGCATGAATGTATTTTTAATAATATTGTACAGTGAGCAGGGGGTTCCCTGAGCCACAAATCAAAGCTCCTGCACAATATTATTAAAATACAGAAATGCTGCTTCATTACCAGGGCTGATAGCTGCTAAGGCAATGAAGGGGTTAACCCACCGTACCCGCTTTATTGTGGGTAACGGGGGTGGGTGAAGGGGGTATTTGGCCCTTGGTGTGCGTTTAGGACTTGCGGGGGGTTTGCGGGTGCACTTAACCCCTTCACGACTGTAGCAGTTAATAACGCTACGGTCATGAAGGGGTTAACCCCTCCCGCTACCCCCCGCAAGTCCTAAACAACCACCGTTGGGGCTAATACCCCCTTCCCCCACCCCCGCTATCCACAATAAGAAAAATTCACACACAGCAGCCGCCCAAAAAATAAATAAATAAATCTAAATAAATAAATAAATACATGAAAATAAATAAATTAATTTAAAATACATTTTTATTCACAGTGTAGATGTGCAGGGGGTCTCCGGAGCTGAACCGCATTGCTTTTAGGTCGGGGGAACCCCTGCTTCCCGAGATACAGGCCCCTTTATGAGGTGCCGGTATCCCTCTGCATTTAAAGGTCCCGATCACGTGACCCCGGCATGTGAACCAAGCAGAGGGATACCGGCACCCCCTAAAGGGGCCTGTATCTCGGGGAGCAGGGGGTCCCTGGACCTAAAACCACAGCGGTTCAGCTCCGGAGACCCTCTGCACATCTACAGTATAAATAAAACACACACATCAATAAAGAATCGTTCCCCACCCCCAGTACCCACAATAAAAACAATACAGTGACCCACAATAAACATCATTATATTTATTAAATACATTACCCACCCCCTGTGCCCCCCAGAAATACAAGATTTATCCTTTTACAAACAGGGTTCATAACGCAGCCCCACGCGAGTCCCCGGTGGGCTGGCGGGGCACCTGGACAGACCTACAGGGTACCAGCAGCCCTTTTTACACAGGTTCTGGATGCCTGCTGGTGGGTCCTGACAGCACCATGGCCCCCAGGTGGTCTCCTTGTGACACCGTGGGCCACAATTGGGTCCCCACGGTAGGCCCACGGATGTCTGGGAGCCCCGGGTCAGACCCACAGGTGTCTGCGGGGCCTCGGGTGGTTCCAACGGGGGTCTGGGGAACTCACGGGTGCTCACTACGGGTCCGCTGTGCCCCCACAGAAGTGGGACTACACATCTTCATCCCCGCACCTACGGGTCGGTGGTGCCCCCACAAAAGTGGGACCACACAGCTTCATCCCCGCAGACTATGGGTCCGCGGTGCCCCCACAGATGTGAGGCCACTGCTTCATCCCCGCATGTGTCACCTGTGGAACCACCAGCCTGATACCCGTAAGATACCCGAGAAAACCACAGGTGGTCTCCAGAGGTCTCACATGGAACAAACCCTGAATGTAAAAAAAATAAACCTGGCCTATACATTCAATACATACAACCCCCCCCAGCACCGACAGTACAATAATGTGCAAAATAACTATTATCCAGATATGGATAATAGATTAATTGCCCATTATTAAAAACATTAACTAGCATATTCAAATAAATAAAGTACTACTGACCTCATCAATAAGAAGTCTCCGTCGCCAGCGACATCCTTGTCTTGCCCACAAAATACATAGCAAATACAAAGCCAATACATTGCAAGTACATTCAGATATCAATTAACCCCTTAAACACCTTATCGGATAATAACCGCAAAGGTAATTAAGGGGTTAAGCCACACTGGCCCGATACCCACCCTTCACCCATGAATTTGTACAGTGGCTTCATCATGCAATTATATATACAATATATACAATATACAAATAATTGTAGAAGGGTTATCAAAACCACGCTCTGATTGGCTGTAGTACCATGTGACAAGCTTTCAATGACGTCACATCCTTTCTCCCCCAAGCCTCTGTCACATGGTATACTAGAGCCAATCAGAGTAGGGATGGAGTTCCCACGCTCTGATTGGCTACCGTACCATGTGAGGCCGGCCATGTGTCTTTTCATGACGTCATCTTAAAGACAATTGAAGCAAAGCCATTCTGATTGGCTGTGTTTTCATTGCCTTTAAGTGATGTCATCATTTTTATTTTTATCGGCCAAAACACATGGTTATCACGGCCCAATCAGGGCCGTGGGAACCATATGACGAAAATGTGACGTCATAGGCCTTTAAAAGCCTATGTCGTCTCATTTTGAAGCCAGACTCCCTGGAGGAAGGACCTCCGGAGAAGAAAGAAGACCAGGGCGTGGCCGAAGATGGAAAGAAGACCCCGCCCTGCCCGGAAGAAGATAGAAGAAAGAAGAATACAGATGAAGATGGATTACAAATAGAAGACCCGTGGATTGATTTGGATTTTTAGTTTAATGTTTATTTTTTGTATGGTTTATTATTTTATGGGTTCCTGTTCGTGGATTGGTTCGTGAGTAAGCTGCGCAACGGGAGTCGGTGGGGGCAAGTAATGGTAAGTGAACTAAAGACATGTATTTTATTTAACTTGTTAATTTTTTTAAAAGCTTTTTTAACATGTGTATTTTTTTTTTGTGGTATATCATTTCTTGCCACTGTATGTATGTATATATGTCTAGAGAGATATATACATACAGGGTAAGAAATGATGTTATTTTAAAAGCTTGATTTGATGTGTTTTAAATTAGTTTGTCTATTCTGCTATGTTTTATTGTGAGTTTAAAGTATTTTAAAATTAGATAGATGTAATTGTTGATATTGTATTGTGTATTTGAGGGAGGTCAGGGCTAGCCTTGGTTTTAAAGTTTGTATTCTGGTTGGTACTTTTATTTTTTCACATGCTAAATTGTTCTGCTCCAGGCGTGAATTAGTTAATTGTTTCATTGTTCGGGATGGACTGTCAATTGTTTTGGAATGTAAATAATGATTGCTAATTGATTTTTGTTTACTTGATTGGTTAAAATAGTTTACTTGTTTGGAGGTATTTGTATTTTGCTTGCAATGATATTGTTAACATTCATTTGCAGAATGTATATGGTGCATACAGTAGATTTTATGCATCATTTATACAATGTAAATGCAATGTATTGATTGGAATGTGAGGTTTTTCATTGGCATTTGATGATTTAGATTGTAAGATCAGTTAGGATTATTAAAGGAAATTCATTGTAATGTAGTATGTCTGTATGAGAAGTGTTATTTGTAGTACAGTATGGTTTTGATAACCCTTCTACATTTATTTGTATATTGGTTCATCATGTGTGTGTATATACTGTATATATATCTCTCTCTCTCTCTCTGTATATATATATATATATACTGTATATATAGTTGCATGATGAATCCACTGTACAAATTCATGGGTGAAGGGTGGGTATCGGGCCAGTGTGGCTTAACCGCCTTAATTACCTTTGCGGTTATTATCTGATAAGGTGTTTAAGGGGTTAATTGATATCTGAATGTACTTGCGATGTATTGGCTTTGTATTTGCTATGTATTTTGTGGGCAAGACAAGGATGTCACTGGCGACGGAGACTTCTTATTGATGAGGTCAGTAGTACTTTATTTATTTGAATATGCTAGTTAATGTTTTTAATAATGGGCAATTAATCTATTATCCATATCTGGATAATAGTTATTTTGCACATTATTGTACTGTAGGTATTGGGGGGGGGGTTGTATGTATTGAATGTATAGGCCAGGTTTATTTTTTTTACATTCAGGGTTTGTTCCATGGTTCCGCGTGAGACCTCTGGAGACCACTTGTGGTTTTCTCTGGTATCTCACTTTCTCTGGTTCCACGGGTGACACATGCGGGGATGAAGCGGTGGCCTCACATCTGTGGGGGCACCGCAGACCCGTAGTCTGCGGGGATGTAGCTGTGTGGTCCCACTTCTGTGGGGGCACCGCAGACCCGTAGTGAGCACCCGTGAGTTCCCCAGACTCCCGTGGGAACCACCCGAGGCCCCACAGACACCTGTGGGTCTGACCCGGGGCTCCCAGACATCCGTGGGCCTACCGTGGGGACCCAATTGTGGCCCACAGTGACACAAGGAGACCACCTGGGGGCCATGGTGCTGGCAGGACCCACCAGCAGGCCTCCAGAACCTGTTTGAAAAGGGCTTCAGGTACCCTGTAGGTCTGTCAGGTACTCCGTCAGCCCACCGTGGACTCGTGTGGGGCTGCGTTATGAACCCTGTTTGTAAAAGGATAAATCTTGTATTTATGGGGGGGCACAGGTAATGTATTTAATAAATATAATGATGGTTATTGTGGGTCACTGTATTGTTTTTATTGTGGGTACTGGGGGTCGGGGGGTGGTTCCCCAATGGTATGTGGGTAGGCCTCCCTTGTGGGTACTGACTGGGTGGATAGGCCTCACGGGGGGGGGGTTAGTGTGGGAGGGTATGTAGGCATCCCGAGTGGTGGGTGAGGGTGGGTTAACCCCTTAATGACTGTAGCGGTTAATAACCGCTATGGTGATTGAGGGGTTAGGGGACATTACTTTGGATGTTTTAATTTTTGTCTCTGTTTTGCAGCAGCGGAGGGGCCATGGGCAGGTGGGTAGTGGGTAGTGGGTGTGGATGGTTAGGCCTCACGGGGTGGGCCATTGGCAGTGAGGCGCTGCATTATATTTACACGGGATCCCCCTCTCACTCCCCCTCCCCACATTTACATACACTGCACTCACAGAAACACAGGCCAGGGAGATTAAACAGTCACATTAGGGGGAGGGGGCTTTACACAGATTACAGTCACGGCAGGGAAGTTTAACAGACACAATAGGGGGAGGGGGGCTTAAACTTTCCTGCCTTGACTGTAATCTGTGTAACAGACACATTAGGGGGAGGGGAACTTACATAGATTACAGTCAAGGCAGGGAGGTTTAACAGACACATTAAAAATATGTATTTAATGTATTTAATGTATTTATTGTTTTTTATGTATTTTAAATACACAGGGGGTGTACTGTATGTTGTTTATTGCAATGTTTATTGGGGGCAAATGTCCCTAATAAACATGCTATTCTGCCTTAACCCTTCATTGCCTTAGTGGCTATCAGCTATGGTAATGAAGCAGCATATCTGTATTATAATAATATTGTGCAGGAGCTTTGATTTCTGGCTCAGGGAACCCCCTGCTCACTGTACAATATTATTAAAAATACATTCATGCTGCTTCGTTACCGTAGCAAATAGCCGCAAATGTAAGGAACGATTCTTTATTGATGTGTGTGTTTTATTTATACTGTAGATGTGCAGAGGGTCTTCAGAGCTGAACCGCTGTGGGTTTAGGTCTGGGAACCCCCTGCTGCCCGAGATACAGGCCCCTTTAGGGGGTACCGGTATCCCTCTGCTTGGTTTACATGCCGCGGTCACGTGATCGGGACCTTCAAATGCAGAGGGATACCGGCACCTCAAAAAGGTGCCTGTATGTCGGGAAGCAGGGGGTCTCCCGACCTGAAACCAATGCAGTTCAGCTCCGGAGACCCCCTGCACATCTACACAATGAATAAAATTGTATTTTAAATAATTTTTAATGCGCCGAGCAGCGGATCTCTCTCTGCTGCAAGCACATCTCGCCCCCGCTTGCCTATAGTATCATTGATGTGCATATACAGTACTGTATGTGTAGGGGACGGCTTCAAAGACAACAGCTCGCAAACGCCCTCATGAGTTTTTACACGGCATTGCAGTATTGCAGACAGCGGGAATAAAATGCTTAAATCACAGCCGCGAAAATAACGCAATACACTCTGGGCGAAAACGACACAAAACCGCACATCACCGGGATATTCTGAAATTCGCGGAGCTAGCCGAGTTAGAATAAAGTTGGTCGCCACTGTAAGATCATTCACCCAGTAGCCCAAGCACGCTACCTAGGGGTTACACTTGATTCCTCTCTCTCATTCTCCTCTCATATTCAAAACGTTTCTAAAACTTGTCGCTTTTTCCTCCGCAATATCACAAAGACACGTCCTTTCCTCTGTTACTCGACTGCTAAAACTCTATGGCCCTCATTCTCTCACGTCTCATCTACTGCAACCTCCTGCTGTCCGGCCTTCCTGCCTCTCACCTGTCTCCCCTACAATCTATCCTAAAAGCTGCTGCCAGAATCACTCTATTCTTTCCTAAATCTGTCTCGGCATCTCCCCACCTGAAATCCCTCTCCTGGCTTCCAATCAAATCCCGTATCTCACACTCAATTCTCCTCCTCACTTTTAAAGCTTTACATTCTTCTGCCCCTCCTTACATCTCAGCCCTAATTTCTCGCTATGCACCATCCCGACTCTTGCGTTCTTCTAAAGGTTGTCTTCTTTCTACCCCCTTTGTATCTAAAGCTCTCTCCCGCCTTAAACCTTTCTCACTTTCTGCCCCACACCTCTGGAATGCCCTTCCCCTCAATACCCGACTAGCACCCTCTCTATCCACCTTTAAGACCCACCTTAAGACACATCTGCTTAAAGAAGCATATGAATAGCACTGGATAATCATGGACACATGATACATAAAGCTTGGCCCCCTGCAGACGCACTTACTAGAATTCCCTCCTACTGTCTCTGTACGTTCTCCCTACCTACCAATTAGATTGTAAGCTCCTCGGAGCAGGGACTCCTCTTCCTTAATGTTACTTTTATGTCTGAAGCACTTATTCCCATGATCTGTTATTTATATTAATTTGTTATTTATATGATATGTATTACTACTGTGAAGCGCTATGTACATTTATGGCGCTATATAAATAAAAACATACAATACAACAAGAACGGCAGAGCACTACTTCCATGCAGATAGAAATGATTAGGTCAGAGAGTGTTCCCACGATAAAAAAATATCTAATTTATTGGATCATTAAAAACCACACACACGGATGGAGAGCCCACACCTACGCGTTTCGCGCCGTAATGCTTTGTCAAGGTCTAGCACACCACATACCCCAGGACAAGGGAGTCTACAGACCAGGATGCTGCACTTTATGTTAGTCCGTGGCTCTTCACCCATACGTCAAAAAAAGGAATTTTCCACGTTGATGTTTATCTGTCTGGACACTTACAAACGTGTTAAATTTCTACTACATTGTACAGTGGGATTTTTTCCAGCTTTTTGGCAAGTGTGGGACTGTAATACCTTTATTTAGATACCTAAGGGGTATTCCACATGAGGTTTTTGGAATTGCAAGCTACACGCCTTATCTGCCATTGTGTTTAGAGCACTGTGGCAGGACGGCCCGTAGCCGAGGTCAGGGAATAGTCCATGGGTAGTTTTAGGTTAATGAAAACTTTGTGTGACTTTATTTTCTCCACAGCATAACATAACAGGAGGGTACACTGTCCCTTTAATCACCAAAACAAAACCTGCTCCACATTGGGAGAACTGACTAAAACTCCAGGCCTATCTATCAGGCTGGCTGGCTAAACCATTTACCAAACCGTAAATGTATATTAAGCAGTCAGGAAAACAAATTAACAATTCTTACTTTGGTTGAAAGCGTTAGTGGGGAATCCATCTGGCTAGCAGCTCACATAGCAGAGTTCTGTGGTCACAGGCAGCCAGCTGCTACCAGTCACAACATCCTTATATAACCTGCTGGTTAGTAGGTGTCTCCTACATCCTGATTACCTAGCTTTTCCTCCTGAGTTAACATTCTGAGTGCTGGATTAAGCACTCAGACGTATGTCTCCCAGGCATAACGGATAGGGGTTGACTTCACCCTGTCACATACCTCCCCTTGTTTGTATGTGGCTTTTGCCCCACACGGCTGAAGCCCGACCCTCCACTCCTTCTCTTGACAAAAAAATCGGGATTTCCATGGTCCTTCCCAGGCCTATGCTGTATATCAAAAGAGAAGGGTTGGAGGGCCATATACCACCTGGTCAACCTTGAGTTTGTGTCCTTCATGGTGTTTAACCATTTCAAGGGTGCATGGTCAGTGACCAGGATGAAGTGTACTCCGGCGACATAATGTCTCAAGGCCTCAATTGCCCATTTTACAGCGAGGCACTCCTTCTCAATGACGGAATACCTCACTTCCCTTGGAAAAAGCTTCCGGCTGATGAACAATATGGGGTGTTCAACACCATCAAATTGTTGGGACAGCACTGCTCCCAGTCCTACCTCGGAGGCATCCGTCTGGATTACGAAGGGCTCTTTAAAATCTGGGCTCCGAAGAGCGGGGCCCTCTGACAGGCACTTTTTTAACACGTCAACTGCGTTTTAGCATTCCCAAGACCAACTAACTTGGGTCAGGGCACTCTTTTTTGTTAGATCTAATAGGGGTGCAGTAATTTCTGAAAAATTTGGTATAAACCGCCTGTAATACCCTGCTAACCCCAAAAGGGATTGGACCTGTGTCTTTGTTTGTGAGGTGGGGACTTCCTTTATGGCGGCCACCTTGTTGGCTAGTGGCCTTACTATCCCTCCCCCAATGACATAGCCCATGTATTTTGTAGTGGCTTTTCCCAGGGCACATTTTTTTGGATTGGCAGTGAGCCCTGCTTCTCTTAAGGATGTTAGGACTGCCCTTAGCCTTTTATATGGGACTGCCAGTGTCTGCTATAGATACAATGTCATCTAAGTAGGCCGCGGCATATACCCTATGGGGTCGTAGCACCTTGTCCATTAACCTTTGGAACGTGGCTGGAGCCCCATGTAACCCAAATGGCATAGTGACGAATTGGTATAAACCGAGAGGGGTGGCGAAGGCATTTAGTCTTGCATTTGGATTCTTCCGCTAAAGGTATCTGCCAATATCCTTTTGTGAGATCTAGGGTGGAGATATACTCTGCTTTGTCAAGAGAGTCAAGCAATTCATCCACCCTAGGCATTGGGTATGCATCGAATCTGGATACAGCATTTACCTTTCGCAGATCCACGCAAAACCTCACCTTGTTATCTGGTTTAGGTACCAACACTATAGGGCTACACCATTCACTGTGGGACTCCTCGATCACGCCCAATTCTAACATGTCTATTATCTCCCTCTCTACCAGGTCTTTTCGGCCCTCTGGCAATCTATAGGGACGGGAACGTACTTTTACGCCAGGTTCTGTCTCAATCCTATGGGACACTAAATCAGTTTGCCCTGGCAGCTCAGAGAAAACATCTGGGAACTGGTCACATAATTCTAGTAGGTCTGACCTTTATTCCGTTGTTAACTGACCTCCCACGGGAACCTGATGGTCATTGTACGTACTACCCTTTGGAAGCTGTGGACCCAAATCCATCTCTCCTTCCTGAGGGTGGATGAACAGCGATCTCATCATTTTCCAGGGTTTCTGGAGGTTTACGTGGTCGATTTGTTTACCCTTCCTGGACCCTGGTTGAGAGATCTCATAGTTCACCTCCCCGGTGCGGCGTAGAACTTGGAAAGGACCCTGCCACTTCGCAAGGAGTTTACTCTCTGATGTCGGTAGTAGTAGCATCACTTGGTCCCCTGGTTGGAAGACCCTCAAGCGGGCATTTTGGTTGTACTGCCTCTCTTGACGTTCTTGAGCAGATTTGAGGTTTTCCTTAGCAAACCGACCTATCATGTCTAGGCGGTTTCTAAGGTCTATGACATACTGAAGGGTATTCGTGGAGGGGGAGGGCTCCTCCTCCCAGGATTCCTTCAGTAGGTCAAGAATACCCCGAAGTTGGCTTTGATATAGGAGCTCAAACGGGGAGAAGCCTGTGGATGATTGGGGAACTTCTCGTACCTCAAACAACAGGAAAGGGAGAAGTTCATCCCAAGCTTGCTTTTCAGTATCCACAAACTTCTTAAGCATGGTTTTTAAAGTACGGTTAAACCTCTCTACCAATCCATCAGTCTGAGGATGGTAGACTGAGGTCCGGATGGATTTGACCTCCAATAACTTCAGGACATCCTGCATTAACTTTGCCATGAAATTTGTTCCCTGGTCAGTTAACATTACTTGGGTAAGTCCTACCCTAGAGAACAGCTCTAACAGCCTGTGAGCAACCTGTTTAGCAGTGGCTGATCTCAGAGGGAAGGCCTCAGGATATCTGGTGGCATAATCTACGGCAACGAGTATAAACTTATGTCCCTTCGCAGAGGGTTCTAAAGGTCCGACCAGATCTACCCCAATCCTCTTGAATGGGACTGCTACAAAGGGCAGAGGGACCAAGGGAGCCGGCTTCTGTCCTTTTTGGCTAGTTACCTGGCATTCAGGTCATTCAGGTCATGTCTCACATAGTTTCATGATGTCACCATGTATGCCTGGCCAGTAAAACTGGGACGAGATGCGGTCCGTGGTCTTATCTCTGCCCAAATGACCACCCCATGGGAGAGTATGGGCTAGGGTGAACACTGTTTTAATCAAACCTTTAGGGACTAGGATGTCATTCAATAGTTCAAAATGTGGAAACACTCTTACACCGTGTTCATCCATTATCTTGTCGTTGACCCGTTCCACCTTCTCATATTGTCTAGCCAGAGCTGGGTCTTCCCTCTGCCTCTGACGGAAGTCAGGAAGATACAGGTCTGTCAAAATTCCTGTATCTATCTGTTCTCCTGCCATGACTTGAAGTCTTTTGGGCTGACTAATGTTACCCAGAGTCCCATTCTTTCTTAACCAGTCCTCTTTTTCCGCACGTCACTGTTTACGTGTCTTTGGGACGCAGTGTCTATGGGGAAATATCTCTGGGGAAAAAGGCAACAAGTACCCGGGCTTCTCTGGAACCGGGGGAGTAGGCCCTGTAGGAGTAGGGGCCAACAATGTTCTGAAGTGGGGCCAGTCTCAGCCAAGTAGAACAGGAGCAGGTAGCCACGGAGCAACTCCTACTAGCAGTCTAGTCTCCCGATCATTGAGGTGGAGAAGGATGGTCGCCGTCGGGTATTTCTTTGTATCACCATGGATACATTCGATATTCCATGGAGCGTTATAAGATAATCGGTGGTTGGGAATGAGGCCCTCTAGGATCAGGGTTTTTCCAGATCCTGAGTCCACCAGGCAGCAGGGCTGTTACGGTTTTCCCTTCCAGAGATGCCAGGACCAACCACGGATCGTGGTCCCTTCGGAGAGAAGCAGTGGCAGTGGTTTTGCCATAGGAACATTCCATATCATCATCTCCGGAGTCCGCAACCTCGATCATCAGCGGAAGCTCTCGCCGGGGTTCAGCGTTTGCCCCTCTTCGCTGTGGGATGGGGTCCTCCCTTCTGTTTGGTGGTGGAAACCTCTCCACCGGATGGGAGACAGGAGTCCAGGCTCTCGATGGATACCGTGAGTGGCGTCCTCCCTTTGGTAATCCAATTGTCTCAGGTCCGGGGCGGGCGCCTCTGCGGGAGTCTGTACCAGGACCTCTACAAGATGGGAAAGGTTCTTCCGACCAGGATGACTGGACCTCCCGAGCTGGCGAGTTGTAGACCCCTCGATTGTCTGCTCGCCTGCCTCTGGCATCACCGGAAGCAACTGGTGTTTGCACGGACCGTTCCCAGCAATCCTGTTGGATGTCGTCGCCAAGGAAGTTTTCCACCAAGTGGACCACTGAATCCAGGGAAAATGCAGCGTGTCTTTTTACCCAGGAGATCGAGGAGGGGGGCAGTATTTGTATGAACTGCTCAAGCACAAACTGTTCAAGGATCTCTGCCTTGGTATGCTTCTCCGGTTGTATCCACCTGGTACATAAGTCTACTAAGCGATAGGCTACGACCCGGGTTCTGTCTCTGTTTGTATATTTGACTGTTCGGAACCGCTATCGATAGGTCTCTGGAGTGAGGCCTAGGTGATCCAGAATGGCAGCCTTTAGTTGCTGGAAGTCCATGGCCTCGTCTGCCGGAAGAGCCTGGTAGGCTGCCTGAGCTTCTCCTATGAGGAGTGGAGCCAGAGTCGTTACCCAGTGATCAACTGTCCAGCCGTGGGCCGTGGCTACCCTTTCAAAAGTGAGGAGAAATGCCTCTGGGTCTTCGGTTGCTTCATTTTAGACAGCATCACCGGTGGGTTATTTGGAATTTCCGGTCTCACTGGGGCTGGGCTTGTGGTCAGCATTTGGAGGAGTTTTTCTGTTTGCAGGGCCTGGCTTTCTGCTTGCTGTTTAATCAGCCATTCTGTTTGCTGGGCCTGCCTCTCCTCTCGCAGTGCCTGTTGCTCAGCTTGTCTCTCTGCTAGCTGGAGCTGTTGCTCAGCTTGTTTCTCTGCTAGCTGGACCTGTTGCTCCAGGAACTGAGAGAATTTTTTCTCCATTTAAAAAAAATATATATTTTCAATTTTACTGTGTAGCCCTTCGGATACAGGGGCTGTCTTGATCCCTCTTCTGACACCACCTGTGGCAGGACGGCCTGTTGCCGATGTCAGGGAATAGTCCAGATGGGTAGTTTTAGGTTAATGAAAACTTTGAGTGACTTTATTTTCTCCACAGCATAACATAACAGGAGGGTACACTGTCCCTTTAATCACCAAAACAAAACCTGCTCTACATTGGGAGAACTGACTAACACTCCAGGCCTATCTAGCAGGCTGGCTGGCTAAACCATTTACCAAACCGTAAATGTATATTAAGCAGTCAGGAAAACAAATTAACAATTCTTACTTTGGTTGAAAGCGTTAGTGAGGAATCCATCTGGCTAGCAGCTAACATAGAAGAGTTCTGTGGTCACAGGCAATTTTATTTGTTGAAAAACATGCAACATATACAATACAAAAACAGACTGTCAAAACATTACATATTTACATCGGCAGGGAAAAAAATAAAACAATAAACCACAAATTCAGTGCAATTATTTCAAATATTTACATTTTCCACAGTTTTTCCCACTGTTTCTGTTCTATACTGCTTTCTTCCCTCTGTTTCTGCCCTCTGATCTGAGCAACCATCCTTTGTAATGTTTCCTCCTCAGAAAGTTCTTTATAATTTACCGACACAAGAACCCATGATATCCAAAGGTGATACAAAATGGTGGCATTAATCACTCTCAGGGTGCTTGTGTTAACACCAAGATATGTAGAAGCAACCCCAAACACTATCTCTGCATATGTCTGTGTATGCAAATGTTTTATTCCTAGTCTGCGTAAGGCTTTTTCCCAAACTGCCTGTGAGAAGCTACAATCCTTTATAAGATGCTCTACGGTTTCCAATTGGCCAACACACCTCTCCCTGGGACAATCCTTGCTCCCATCCTTCTGGTGCCTCAGATTTGTCCTGACATAGGTCTTCCCATGACTTGTCAACCACAAAACATCTCTCGTTTTCCAAGGGATTCGCTTCTCCCTGAAAATCCCCCTTGCCTCCTGAGCTCTGACTGTCGGACAGTGGAAAAACCCAACTGGCGCTAAGAAGGACTTACCTAGGACCAATTTGTATAACACTTTCCTGGGAGTGTCCATTAATTCTTTCACAGTTAAATTCCAACCTCTTATTTGTCTAACAACTTTCCTTATATAAACTGGAGGATTATATATTTTAGTTATTATTTTTCTTACTGTGCCCTCTGTAAACCAATCTCTTAGAGCCCAAAACCTTGTTTTTATCATTGATGGCCACAAGAGAGTGTCTGTGTTGCCGACTACTGGAACTATATTCTGGTATAGAAAATGTAGACCAAAAAACAATTCCTAATTAACCATGTTTTTACCCCCTTGTGCAACTTCTAAGTAAACAATGTTTCTTTTAATTGGATTAAGGCGATTTCCCCAAAATAACTGAAAAAACATACTGCTAACCTGTGTCATTATTCTATCTGTTGGTGGGAATACCACATTAACGTAAACAAAGAGTGGTAATAAAAAGGTATTTAAGACTCGTACTCAATTTTCAAAGCTCATTTTTCACCTCTTCCATCTTTGGACTTTCCAGTTACAAATATCCAGCTTTGGCTGCCAGTTTTTCTCACTCATGTCCTCTTTCCCAAATGTGATGCCCAAAATCTTAATGTCAGTTTGCGGTTCAGGAAATCCACCTGCTAACTAGAAATCAGGATCAGAAGACCCAAGCCAACAGGAGACACATTTCTCATGATTTATCCTTGAATTTGATACAATTCCGTATTTATCAATTAAAGTTCTCACTTCTTCCACTTCTTCAGAACTAGTTACAAATATTGTAACATCATCTGCATAGGCAAGACATTTTTCTGTGGTCACAGGCAGCCAGCTACTACCAGTCACAACATCCTTATATATCATGCTGGTTATCAGGTGTCTCCTACATCCTGATTACCTAGCTTTTCCTCCTGAATTAACCTTCTGAGTGCTGGATGAAGCACTCAGACGTATGTCTCCCAGGCATAACGGATAGGGGTTGAGTTCACCCTGTCACAAGCACCACACAGTGTTTTGTTGATATCATAAGACTGACAATATCATGTCAAGATATATAAATCTACAAAAAGCAAAAGTCAAGCACACCAAAAAGATTTAAGTCAAAAAGTCAAATAATACTCATTTTAATCAATTAAAGTAGTTATAGCAGCACCCAACGTTTCAGTGTACACAAGCACCGTCAACAGAGATCAACCCTGATGAAGGTGCTTGTATGCACCGAAACATTGGATATTGCTCCGATTATTTAAAGTAATTAAAATGACTATTATTTGACTTTTTGGTGTGTTTGATTTTTTCTTTTTGCATAGATTATAATTACATTCTGCATCTCTGAGCATTCTTCTTGCCTTTTATTTGTCAAAAATCCGACATGTACTGTATGTAGATGCTTAAATCTAAAGTTCTGCATCAGATGTAATAAAATGTTCTTATATATGCCAAAATGTGCTCCAAAAATGAAGGTGTGCATCTAAAGACCCCTTTCTCCATATTTATAGGTATATAGACCATATTGGGCAGATCTATGTATCAGGGCAAAAATTGCACCATGTTTAAAAAAGAAAAAATCCTATTGCTTTCAGTGAGACTTTTTATTCAATGAATTTGGAAATGTTATTTTGCCACAGAATTGCACAATATTTTACCCTTTTTTGTTTCGTGAGTATACTAACAGGACAGAGGTTCTGTATATGTGACGTGATATGGTGTTAGAGGTTTATTTATCAGCATGCACTGTAGTAAACTGTATTTTGATGCTCTGTTCTGGTTTTTTTGGGGATCAGAGCTGCAAAAAACAAAAGTTTCTTACATCTGATGCAGAATTGAGACTTATGCCACTTCAGGTACAGTATAGAGGATTTTTTGGAGAAAATAAAAAGCAAAAAGAGTGGTGCGGAAAGAGGGAGAATGGGATATCTCATTAGGATCTTTGCACCATGTATGTCCTTCTACTGACACTCCTCAACTTGCAAGCTAGGGCAGACAGGACAAAATTGGAGCAAGATGCTTTGGTACATAAATGCACGGTCTAGGACAATTGGCCTTGGCTGTTTCACTGCCGGGACATTTGACTGCCAAAACCCTAACCTTAACCCCTCGCTCTAAAAACCCAAACCTTTTTCCCTTACCCTAAAAACCTTAACACCTTACCCTACACCCCTAACCTTAACCCCTTACCCTAAAATTTTAACCCTAATCCTAACACTAATCACCTGCCTCAGGGCCAAAATGTCCAGTGGCTTAACAGTGGCAGCCAATTGTCCCTCAGCAGCCTAATGGCGACGGCAAGATGGCCATGCCAAAATCAGAAATGGCTAAAAGTCCCTTTCCAAAACTGGGGGATACAATGCTCTGGTTTTGCTCCAAAATTGCCCTCACACAGTTGATTCAGTTTAATTCTGACCCTATTTTAAAATCAAGGAATTTATCCCTGTGCTGTAAATATAATTCTTCACAAATTCACCCTAATTATTTCTGAAAGAGAATATGCTGTTTGTGCTTCTCCATGATTTAGAATAGGATTGATGTCTCTGAAAAACTACAGAGCTCCAGTCATTGACATCTCTGACCTTCTGCTTCAGTCTGCCATTCTTTTTCCTCTTGACCTTTCCCTGCGCTGTTTTTATTTCAGTAGGACATGGAATGGAACTGACATTATGAGCACAGTGACAATAACCGTACCTGCTCCTTTGTAATATATTTCTCTTTGCAGAACAAATGAATGTTCTCTACCAGCAGCTCTTCAATGTTTTTTTTTTCATTGGGAGAATGATATAATTATGTTAGAATTATCAAGGTTAAATAATGATATGTTTTATCCTATTGGAGGCAAGCTTTGTTCCTCTTTTTATGCCTCTTTTTCATTTTTGATCCCATGAAGGTTCTGATCTTTGAATTTCTAAATGTTTTAAGAAATTGTAGTTTGCATGTCAAATAATGATTTGGTCTTCTTATAATAAGGTAGATAAAGGTCTCAAAAGTAGGATGCATAGTTTGCTTGCATCCTACTTTTCTAACAATAGGCTCATTACGTACTACGATACTTTGTTTATTTGCAAATTGATTGACACCTGTCTACATTCCATTCCATTGGGATATTTTTTATGCCAATGATGTTAAGCGTAAAAACAACCTTGATGTTTTTAAATTGCTGTTATCTTTTTTCTCTGTATTGAAAAGCACTCAGCTCTATTGAAATCAATGGGACTAAAATCTCCTACACAAAGGAAGACCTTGTCACTGCATACTGCATAGAGGTAGTGTTTGGTAGCAATTTATCAAGGTATTCCTGCTGCAAAAGTGCAAGTGGTACAAAAGAAACAGCAGCAGATTTGTTGAAAAAGAAAACCCGACAGAGGGCAATAGGATTCTCTTTATAAATCTGGTATACTTATTTGCACCAGTGGTGCCCCAGTTTTACAATTGAGAAAATGAATTAACAAAAATACCCACTCGTGTCAGCTATTTCCCTTTCTGACTTACTCAATTAGTCTCTCAAGTATTCCCCCAATAAAAAATCATTACCTTAGTGGATAGATGCTAAGGTAATGAAGCTGCTTACATTTTATTTTTACATTGCAGGGATATCGGCACCCAATAACCCCACACCCCATGTATCTCAGGAAGTAGGGTGTCCTGGAAATCAATGCAGTTCAGCTACGGAGACCCCCAGCTACATTACTGTAATGTTTAAAATGAAATAAAAACCCCTACTTAGTAGATACAAATGTTGCAGCTTGTTATGCTGCTGTAATTGATCCAATACGTACAATATGGATACAAATGTTGCAGCTTGCTTAGCTGCTGTGGAGATATAATAAATGGCTAAGGTAATTAATATCCAGTTCCAAAGAACACCTAGGCAAAACTTGGTCAGTAAACATAAAAATAAAAATCCTGATAAGTAATATCGGATTGGGTGCAAGATTTGTGCACAAACTAAATGTATATTGTGATAGTTAACCACTAGTTTGAGCACTCCCGGCTGTAAAATAATTTGCAGGCATTAGGGGTAGCTTGCAATCTGAGCTCCGTGATTTCGGCACACATATAGCAATAAGGTATAGTGAAGTAAATACCTAAGTAGTAGTGCTGGCTGCTAAGGCTATCTATATATGTGGTGTTCTCAACCAGTAACCTCAAAATCGCAACCTTAATGTATAATTCTACTAGCTGAATAGTAGTAAGAGCCTAGAGTGATACTGCCAGTGAGTTAGTCAGCCTCTGCCTTAAGGCCATGAAGGAGTATATACAGGAGAATCTACAAAACATGTTAATTCGCAAATCCTCATCTCCCACGGGAGCAGGCTTCTTCTTTGCAAAAAAAAAAAAAGATGGATCCCTTCGACCCTGCATCGACTGTAGAGGTCTCAACAAGATCACCATCAAAAAACGATACCCTCTACCATTGATCTCAGAGCTCTTCACCCGACTACAGGGGACATCATCTTCCCCAAATCTAAGAGGATGTGTAGAAAATGGGTGCTCCAGAGATGATGGAACTCTCATGCAATAATGTCCATGGTACCATACAAGGGACTATATGGGCAGACTAAACTGCGGAGTGGGTATACAAATAAAGTGCGATCTGTGAGTGACCAGTTAAATAACAGCAAACACCTCCTGAAGGAAACAGACAATGATGCATAATATCACCTTGATGTAACCTCATTGGAGAAAAAATACTAATTACTGGTACTCATCCATGAATAATAATCTCATAACGAATAATCAGAAAGATCTTACCCACTCCTTCTGTCCCCAAGAGTCCTTAATTTCTTATCCAGATGGTGTGCAAACTGTAGAAGCAGTAATCCAAGAGTAGAAAAAAGAGAGAAAAACAGTGCACTGCCAGGGAGTCAGGTGGTAATAAAAATAAACTTCTATTTATTCAGCACAGATACAAAACATCACCCTAGGAGGTGAAAAAATCCCTCCTATGCGTTTCAGACACAAAGTGTCCTTTATCAAGGAGTATTGAGGAGTACTAAGAGAAGCCTACAGTATAATATGGTAAGAATTCGCCAGGTCAATGTGTGGAAGACGGCCTTCAATACCCGAGACGGACATTACGAGTCATCATACCATTCAGCCTTCGTAACGCTCCTGCCGTTTTTCAGGATTTCATCAACTACATTTTCAGAGATCTTCTCAACCAATATGTCATAGTTTACTTGGACGATATACTGATCTTTTCCAAGTATATACAGGAACATATGTCAAGCAGGTACTTCTACGACTATGAGAAAAACACCTGTTCGCTACACTGGAGAAATGTCACTTCCACCAAACTACTACTGCCTTTTTGGGGTACATCATCTCTGACACCGGCCTTGCCATGGATCCAGCTAAGGTGAAAGCGGTCCTGGATTGGTCTCGCCCTCTACCTTAAAACCTGTACAATGCTTCCTAGGATTCGCCAATTACTACCGCAGGTTCATCCAGAATTTCTCTTCTGCGATAGCACCCGTTACGGCCCTGACCAATAAAGGTGCGGATCCTGCTTCATGGTCTTTGTCATGATCGGGGTATGACGGGTTAATAGGATCTGTGTATATGTTGATCTGCACCCCCCTGCTTCAGCAGAATTGCCCCAGGTCTGAACTGTATTCCCCCAGCAGTCTGTGTTATACTCCTGTATGTGTAGAAATCATGTCGGGAGGGAAAGGGTTAACCATATTGTGTATATGTTGATCTGCATCCCCCTGCTTCAGTAGAATTAATTGCTATGTTATGTATTAACATGGAGAGAGGGTTAACTGTGTATTTGTCATAATGTAAACCCCATAGAAGCATATCTCTGTATGTGTTTGTGCTACAAGGCTGAAATTTGGATATGCTTTCCTATGCAACGAACACAGGTTGCATAGATATTGTTAATCTGATTTAAAATATGGCAGAAATAGTTATGTTATCGCTGTTTTTACTATAACTTTGGATATAAGTTTGGAAGCTCGCCAAATGGCCCCTTTGATATGTAATTGTACAATCAAAGGAGGCACTTGAAAGCCTCATTGCATATGCAGCCAGGTCTCACAACTATGTGATAACCATTTCACCTGTCAAAAGTGACACCTTACATGAAAGACCCCTGCCCCATAAGCATTTTTGCTAGACAGGATGGCAACGAAGGCATCATGTGATAGTTTTTTATAAATGGGCTGACCAAGTAGCCACAGGGGAGGGTTGTATTAATGAGGGGCTGGGTAAACCCAGCTTTTTGCGTTACCTGGCAACCTGTGATTGGGTCAAGATTTGTCTTCACCAATAACTGAACTGTCATGGTAGGAATGGGGGTCTGCGTCTTTATAGTTGCATGCACCCCTTATTCCTGTGTTGGTTGCTTGTTGCTGTCGTTTTGTCATGCAAACACAGGGTAGGTAGCGCTAACTATATAAATGAATAAACCCTGATATGAGGATTAACCTCACATAGGGGGCTGCCTAAATACTAAAACTGACCCCCTGGTCAGATGCAAAACAAGAAAAAGAATATAGTATTAAAAAGGCGCCGGCAGGTAAAGGATATATTCACCAACAGGAAGAAACCGATGGAGATTCCAGACGGTAAAGATGTGCTTAAAAAAGATATAAAAAAACACAAAACATAGTGTAATACTGCAAATAAAAATTAAATAACATATAATATGAACACTAATACCAAATAACTATATATCAGCTGAGATCAAGGGTGATTGGAATGATAAAAAACATTTAATAAAAATAGGTTAAAAAACACTGGACAAAAAACATATACAAATAATAAAAACACAATGAAATATGACAATTATTAGGACAATTGGTGTGGGACCAGTAGTCAGCTTCACCAGATGAAATGCCCACTCACCGGACGAAGAATAAAATCAAGCGGTGGATATATCTGAGAGTATCCCCTCTCTTTTCTGCTTGCACTGCTACTGCTCCGGATTCAGGGCCAGGGAGATAGCTGCACACGCCGGGCAGCGTGTGTTTACTTTCACTTTGAGCTCCTTCCTCCTCGCAGCTGATGATTGATTTACAGCAGCAGATTCGTGCTGTTCTTGGTTGAAGCTAGTAAACAGCTGATTCGTCACGGCTCGGGAGGCACCTCAGACGTAGCGATCTGGATCCCAACAAATTAACCCTACGCGTTTCGAGAGCGAGCTGCTCTCTTCCTCAGGGGTTCTACACATGTGTCCCATAGTGTCCTCTTTTATAGATGTCCAATTAGGTCCAATTAAAACCCTAATTACATTGTTGCACATGCGCATTAGGTTGTGAGTGGAAAACAATGTCCATTGGTCCGCACATGCGCAGTGTTGCTTAATAGCAGAAAAAATGCAAGGTTAGAATAAACGATCTCAACTGATGAATTAACATTTAAAAACAAATGCTATAATGAAGTGTATGGGCTATTATGAGTATTATTATTTCATACTTACCAGGCTTGAAGAATGTAAAGGCTGACGCACTCTCCCGTCAGTTTCTGGTGAAGGACGAAATGGAGAATCATCAGGAGACCATACTCCCCTCTACATGCGTAATCTCCACCAAAACATTTGATGCATTGGAGAATATTGTACATGGTCAGTCCCACATCCCTGAAGGTCTCTAAGTCCCAGAAGGCCGCTTGTTTACTGCACCGTCTATCGACAGAAGATACTGGAATGGGGTCACTCTTCCAAGTCATCAGGACATCCAGGTACAAGGCCTTTTTTTAACGCACCTTTGGTGGCTAGGTATGCAGAAAGATATCAGAAAATTCATCACAGTGTGCTCTACATGAGCTCGTAATAAGACTCCCCGTAACAAACCTTCGGGTCTTCTTCAACCTCTTCCCATTCTGGAACGTCCATGGACCCATCTTTCCATGGACTTCATTGTAGAATTACCCATTTCCAAAGGGATGAACACCATCTTGGTAGTGGTATACCGTGGTAGACCGCTTCTTCAAGCAAACTCACTTTGTTCCGCTTAAGGTCCTTTCCTACGCTTCCACACTAGCAGAGGTGTTCATCTCCACAGGGTACCACAGGTCATCGTTTTCCGATCGGGCTCACAAATTTTTTCAAAGTTTTGGTGGTCATTCTGTCAGCAATTAGGGATCTCACTCCATTTCTCATCAGGTTACCACCCTCAGACCAACGGTCACACTGAGTGGACCAACCAATCCCTGGAGCAGTTCATTCAATGTTTTGTCTCGGACACCCAGGATGAATGGACTGGTCTTTTGCCCTGGGCCGAGTTTCCACACAATAATTTACGCAGTGAATCTATTATGGAGTCACCCTTCTTCATCAACTACGGTTTCCGCCTGTCTCTCCTTCTCATTTCTACACCCAGTTCTGGAGTGTCAGCAGCAGACAACAGGGTACTTCACTTGCTGAATTCTTGGAGGAAGATTCAAGTTAATCTCAGGAAGGCTTCTTCCAGACAAAAGACTCAAGTGGACCGTCATCGACGGAAGATTCTGGACTACAGTCCTGGAGACAAGGTGTGGTTATCCACCAAGAATATTCATCTCAAGGTCCTCACACTTATATTGGCTCCATCATCGAAAGAGTCAACCTAGTAGTGTACCGCTTACGTCTTCCCTCCTCCATGAGAATCCCGTCGGTGTATTACACTTCGCTGCTGAAGCCTCATTACCAGACTCCGCTATCTTCCCCTCCATCTCCAGATCCTCTCCTCATGGAGGGGCAACAAGAATTCGAGGTACAGTCTGTGCTGAACTCCAGAATGCATAGGTGAGGTCTACAGTATCTTGTACACTGGAAGGGTTACGGCCCTGAAGAACGATCCTGGATATCTCGGCATCTTCTACATGCTCCCAGACTCATCCGGGTTCTCCATTCCAAGTACCCTCACAAGCCATCCTTGAGACACCCGGAGGTCGCTCATGAAGGGGGCGGGGGGTACTGTAAGGATTCGTGATGTCCTGTATTGCACTCTCCGCAGTACTCAACCACCTCAACCCACAAACGGGCACTCCATCACCCCTTTCTCCCGTGGCACCTCCCGCGGTGCTGCAGGTGTCGCCTGTTGGCCTCGCTTCGCACGCAGACCCCGCGCTGGGGGAAGTACCTTTCCCGCTGGCCCTGCCTCCAGGCTCTGTCTTCGCCGTGACATCAGCGGGGTGCAGCACGCACATGCTATGCACGGACGGCGCATCTACAGGCTTAATTAAGGCCTGGCTTTGGTCTACTATTCAGCAGCAGCTGCAGACTCCTTTCCTGCCTATTACAGCGAGGGATACTGGTGGGCTCCTTCCTCTGCCACCTCCCTATTGGTCCAGACTACTATTAATGCTCAGACAGCCCCTTGGCAAAATGGCTGAGCATTAGACTTCTTTCAGTGTGTAGTGCTTACTGCAATCCCTGCCTCCTTGACTTGTACCTTGTTCCTAGTACCTGTCTCTCTACTTGTCTGAACTTTGCTTCATCTGGACTCCGTACTTCTTCTCTCCTGACCCCGGCATTACCTTCGGTTCGCACCTCTCCAACCCCGACCATGGCAAGTACCTAAGATGATCCGCACCTCTCCAATCTCGGCCACGGCAAGTACCTACGACAATCCGCACCTCTCCATCCCCAACCTCGGCAAGTACATTCTACGACTCTGACCTCTATAACCCCGGTAGTGTTACCCACTACCAATCTACACTCCGGACGCTCTCTCATGGCTGGAGGTGTGTGTCTTCACAATCCCCAGTTCGGCTCGCTGTCGCGCCCTGTTTGTGGTGAGCACTCCGCTACACCTCACTGATTTTGTCCACCAGACGCTTTGCTGTCCTACAGTTTAAAGGAAAAGAGAAGAATGTGAGTAATAAAAGCAGAAAGAGAAAAAAAAAACATTTTATATTTTTTTCTCAAAGTACGGTAGTACAGGAATTGCTTGGGCCTAAAAGAATTGAAAAGAAAACAAGTAAACAAAAACATGCTATTTGAAGCAAGAAGCTTTGTGAGTAATACAGTAATTGCAGAAAGAAACCAAAAATACTCTGTTGTGACTGGGGGACTCTGCTTTACAGTCTTTGCCTGACCATGGGTATGATAGCTGATAGTGCTTTGTGTTAGATCGAGGGCCAAATTCAGTAGCCAGCGTTTGATCTGTAAAATTCTGTGTCCTCTCTTGTACATGTCCTGTATTCTCATGCTGAGATCCTTTGAAATAACTTTCTTCTGCAACGCTGCTTTGGAAAATAAATCAAGCACAGAGGAATGTACAGTTAGGTCCGGAAATAATTGGACACTGACACAATTTTCATAATTTTGGCTCTGTACGCCACCACAATCGATTTGAAATTAAACAACTGAGATGCAATAGAAGTGCAGACTTTCAGCTTTAATTCAAGGGGTTGAACAAAAATATCGTATGAAACATTTAGGAATTGAAACCATTTTCATACACAGTCCCCTTATTTCAGTAGCTCAAATGTAATTGGACAAATTAACACAATCATAAATAAAATGTTCATTTTTAATACTTAGGGTTTCATGCAGTAAGCAGCGGAAAGGCAATTCTCGCCACTTTCCCGCCAAAAATGCCTATCCCTATTCAGTAAGGGGCGAGAAAGTGGCGAGAAGTAAAAAATCCGCCAGTTTTGTTGGCGTTTTTTTTTTTCCGCCAGTGGCGAGGCGAGAAGGCACTTTCCGCCTGAAATAGAAACATTTTCCGCCAAGCTGTATTCTATTAGTGGCGAGTAGCTTAGCGGAGCTATTCGCCACTCTAGAATGGTCTTTTTCTGGCGAATCAGCCACGCAAGAAAAAGTTGGCAAGTTGATGGTGAGAGGCTGCTGATGAGTGGCGGATCGGCACTTAGAAAAATTTCTGGCCTTTTTCCTGGCTTGGATTGATTCCGGGGGTCTCCGGAGCTGATACCATTAATACCAGCACCGGACCCCCCCGGCATGCATCCGAGGCAGGAAAAATGCATTTACAGGCCACTTCATTACCCTAGCGGCTAACCGCTACGGCAATGAAGGGGTTAAACAGCCGTGCCAGGTTTATTGTGGGTAGTGGGGGTGGGTGAAGGGGGTATTTGGCCCTTGGTGGTTGTTTAGGGCTTGCGGAGGGGTTTGCGGGTGCGCTTAACCCCTTCACGACCGTAGCAGTTAATATTGCTACGGTCATGAAGGGGTTAAACCCTCCCGCTACCCACCTGCAAGCCCTAAACAAACCACCGTTGGGGCTAATACCCCCTTCACCCACCCCCGCTATCCACAATAAAACACACACAACAGCCCCACACTAACTAAAGAAATATATATATATATAAATAAATATATATATATATATATATACACACTGGCGACACACTTTATTCGAGCTCGGCTAGTCCCACGAATTCGGGTATACCCGGGTGTATTGAGGTTTGTGACTGTTTTCTGCCCGAGTGCATTGAGGTATTTTCCAAGCAGGGATTGAAGCATTTTATTCCCGCTGGCAGCAAAACTGCACAGTATATATATATATAATGCATTACAATTCATGAATTTATGCCATCTGGTAGACACGCGAAGCATTGCAGCCTATTAAATCCTAATCATTATCATTTAACAGATCAGCCGCCCGTCAGCCAGGCATGAACCCAGGCTGGGAAGGCAAACGCAACGGGGCTTGTCAGAGGTGAGGAGCGGCGCATTCCAGGTATCTGCCAGGTACATACTGGGTATTTGCTCGAATAAAGTGTGTCGGTGCAGTATATATATATATATATATATATATATATATATATATATATATATATATATATATATATATATTACACCAACAACACCAATACCTCCCTAACATACAGCATAGTAATGGGCACAATGACTATTATCCACAAATGGATAATAGTGCATGTGTCCATTTAAAATACATACAGAACAATAAAGACATTAAATACATGTAGCACTCACCCATGTCCGGCTGCCACGATGAAGGCCATCCTCATCTTCATCCTGCTAATGCCCCATCCGCTTCTGCAAAACAGACACAAGAATAAAAACATCCAATGTAATGTCCCCTAACCCCTTAATCACCATAGCGGTTATTAACCGCTACAGTCATTAAGGGGTTAACCCACCATCACCCACATACCCTCCACCACCACCCCCCACCCCCTGAGGCCTAACCACCCTCACCCACTACCCACAAGGGAGGCCTACCACTTACCCTTGGGGCTAATACCTCCTCACCCTACCCCAACACAACACAACACTTTGCTGAATTTGGCTGAATCTGAGCAGGCAATATATCCCTATACACTTCAGAATTCATCCGGCTGCTTCTGTCTTCTGTCACATCATCAATAAACACTAGTGACCCAGTGCCATTGTAAGCCATGTAAGCAATGCATGCCCACGCCATCACACTGCCTCCACTGTGTTTTACAGATGATGTGGTATGCTTCGGATCAAGAGACGTTCCAAGCCTTCTCCATACTTTTTTCTTCCCATCATTCTGGTACAGGTTGATCTTAGTTTCATCTGTCCAAAGAATGCTGTTTCAGAACTGGGCTGGCTTTTTCAGATATTACATAGTTACATAGTTACATAGTTACATAGTAGATGAGGTTGAAAAAAGACGTACGTCCATCAAGTTCAACCTACAGTATGCTAAATTTAGATAACAGATACTTTATTCTATATCTATACTTATTTATTGATCCAGAGGAAGGCAAACAAAAAAACCCCATTAAGGGGAAAAATTAATTCCTTCCTGACTCCAAGAATTGGCAGTCGGATTAATCCTGGATCAACATCCTTCCCATGTATACTTATTTGGTATATCCCTGTATACCTTTCCCATCTAAAAAGATGTCCAACCTTTTTTTGAACAAATCTATTGTATCTGCCATCACAGTCTCCATGGGTAATGAATCCACATTTAAACTGCCCTTACTGTAAAGAACCCTTTCCTTTGTTGCTGGTGAAATTTCCTTTCCTCCAACCTTAAGGGATGGCCCCGAGTCCTTTGTACTGCCCGTGGGATGAATAGTTCTTTTGAAAGCTCCTTGTATTGTCCCTGAATATATTTGTATATAGTTATCATATCCCCTCTTAGACGCCTCTTTTCTAATGTAAATAAATCTAATTTAGCTAACCTCTCCTCATAAGTTAGAATGTCCATCCCCTTTATTAATGTGGTGGCTCTTCTCTGCACTCTCTCTAGTTCCATAATGTCTTTTCTTAGGATTGGTGCCCAAAATTGTACTCCATATTCAAGGTGTGGTCTTACTAATGCTTTGTAAAGGGGCATAATTATGTTTACTTCCCTTCCATCCATTGCCCGTTTGATGCAAGATAAGATCTTGTTTGCCTTTGCAGCTACTGCATGACATTGGTCACTATTGCTAAGCCTGCTGTCTACAAGCACTCCTAAATCCTTCTCCATCAAGGATTCCCCCAATATATCTCCATTTAATTTGTAAGTCGCCTTTTTATTCTTGCATCCCAAATGCATAACCTTACACTTATCTGAATTAAACCTCATTTGCCATTTACCTGCCCACGTTTCCAGTCTCTCCAAGTCCTTCTGAAGAGAAATTACATCCTGCTCTGATTCTATTACCTTACACAATTTAGTATCATCAGCAAAGATGGAGACTTTGCGCTCGATCCCAACCTCAAGGTCATTAATAAACAAGTTAAAAAGCAGGGGTCCCAGTACCGATCCTTGAGGTACTCCACTCACGACTTTAGCCCAACCTGAAAAAGTTCCATTTATGACAACCCTCTGTTGTCTGTCCTTTAACAGTTTTCAATCCAGGTGCGTATATTATTACTGAGTCCAATTTTCTTTATTTTGTACACCAACCTCTTGTGTGAAACCGTATCAAAAGCCTTTGCAAAATAGACCAGTATTAAAATATAAAATAGTAGACCACATCAACTGCATTACCAGGTCTAAATTCCTACTTACCTCCTCAAAGAAACAAATAAGGTTAATTTGACAAGATCTATCCTTCATAAATCCATGCTGACTATTACTAATAATTTTGTTTTCCATTAGGTATTCCTGAATATTATCCTGTATTAAACCTTCAAGTAGTTTCCCTACTATTGAAGTCAGGCTTACAGGTCTGTAATTCCCCGGTTGTGATCTAGCTCCCTTTTAAATATAGGCACCACATTTGCTTTACGCCAATCTTGTGGTACTGAGCCTGTGGAAATGGAGTCCTTGAATATTAAATATAATGGTTTTGCTATGACTGAGCTTAACTCCTTGAGAACTCTTGGATGTATGCCATCGGGGCCAGGTGCCTTATTTACTTTAATTTTTTCAAGTCGCTTATGAACTTCTTCCTCAGTTAACCAATTGGTCATTAATATGGTGGTTGTGGCTTCCTCCTGGGGCGCTACTATTGAACTTGATTCTTCCCTGGTAAATACAGAGGCAAAGAATTTGTTTAATACCTCTGCTTTTTCCTTATCTCCAATAATCTGCCTACCCATCTCACACTGAAAGGGTCCTATATTTTCTTTTCTCATTTTTTTGTTATTAAGGAACTTAAAGAACTTTTTAGGGTTGACCTTACTTTCTATTGCAATCCTTTTTTCATTATCCATTTTTGCTAATTTAATTGCCCTTTTGCAATTTTTGTTACATTCCTTATAATTCTGATACGTCTCTGTCCCTTCTGACTTAAAGAATCTAAATGCCTTCCTCTTCTTGTCCATTTCCTCCCCTACCTGTTTATTTAGCCACATTGGTTTTGACGTATTTCTTTTATAGTATTACCCAAGGGTATACACTGATGAGTGTGCTTTTCTAACAATGTTTTAAAGACTGCCCATTTATCTTCTACATTTTTTCCTGCAAAAACATCATCCCATTGTATTACTACTAGATTAGACCTCAGTTTATTAAAATCTGCCTTTCTAAAGTTTAAAGTCTTTGTTGAACCCAAGTAATCTGTTTTTTGATAATTTATTTCAAATGAGACCATGTTATGATCACTGTTACCCAAATGTTCCAGGACTTGAATATTTGTTATTACTTCTACATTGTTTGATATGACCAAATCCAGAACTGCCCCTCTCTTGGTTGGTTCCTCAATAATTTGGGTCATAGAATTATCTTTAAGCACCCCCAAAAACCTGTTTCCTTTTGTTGTAACGCTAATCTCATTGCCCCAGTCTATGTCTGGATAATTAAAATCCCCCATTATGCAAACATGACCCAGTTTTGATGCCTTCCCAATTTGCAAATGTATTTTAGCTTCCTCAATCTCACAGATATTTGGTGGTTTATAGCATATTCCCACAAACATTTTCTTTATACTTTTACCTCCACTGCTAATTTCTATCCACAAGGTCTCTACATTTTCATCATTCCCTTCATAGACATCATCTCTTATAATAGGTTTTAAATCTGGTTTAACATATAGACATACTCCACCTCCCCTTCTATTTGTTCGATCCTTCCGAAAAAGAGAATACCCCTTTAAATTAACTGTCCAGTCATGAGTTTCATCCCACCATGTTTCAGTAATGCCTATGATATCATACTGCTCCCTTGTAGCTATTAATTCAAGCTCCCCCATTTTATCTGTCAGGCTTCTTGCATTAGCAAGCATGCATTTAAGTTTTTTTTCAGCCTGTACTATTATCTTATCTGCTCCTTCCTTTCTGCTCCCACTTGGTTTAGTCTTTAGAAGTTTTCTAGTATTATCTCTATTTACTATGGGTATCTCACTGCTTGTCAAACTTGCACTTGCCCCCATTCTACCTCCATACCACCTTGTATCCTCATCTATTCCATTTAGTTCATTATCTGTTTCATTCCCCTCCCCCCTCCATCCTAGTTTAAAATCTCCTCCAACCTTTTTAACATTCTCCCCCCTAGCACAGAAGATCCCTCTACATTGAGGTGCAATACGTCCCTAGAATATAGATGGCACCTCTCAGAAAAGGAGTCCCAGTGCTCTAAAAACCCAAACCCCTCCTTCCTACACCACTTTCTTAGCCATGCATTAACCTCCCTGATCTCTGACTGTCTCCCTGCGGTAGCGCATGGCACTGGTAGTATTTCAGAAAATACTACCTTGGAGGTCCTTGCCTTAAGCTTTTGGCCTAGATCCCTGTAATCATTTTTTAGGACCGTCCATCTTTCTCTAACTTTGTCATTGGTGCCAACATGTACCAAGACCGCCGGGTTAATCCCAGCCCCCCCCAAAATCTGTCTACCCGATCCGATATTGTTTGGCAAAGTCTAATCTGGCCTTTCTATTCTTGAGGCTTATGAATGGTTTGCACCTGTGGTGAACCTTCTGTATTTGCTCTCGTGAAGTCTTCTCTTTATGGTAGACTTGGATAATGATATGCCTACCTCCTGGAGAGTGTTTTTCACTTGGCTGGATGTTGTGAAGGGGTTTTTCTTTACCATGGAAAGGATCCGACGATCATCCACCACTGTTGTCATCCGTGGACTTCCAGGCCTTTTTGTGTTGTAGAGCTCACCAGTGCGTTCTTTTTTTCTCAGAATGTACCAAACTGTTGATTTGGCAACTCCTAATGTTCCTGCTATCTCTCTGATGGTTTTTCTTTTTTTTTTTGCAGCCTAAGGATGCCCTTTTTCACTTGCTTTGAGAGCTCCTTTGACTGCATGTTGTGGGTTCACAGCAACAGCTTCCAAATGCGAATGCCACACCTGGAATCAACTCCAGACCTTTTACCTAATTAATTGTTGATGAAATAACGAAGGAATAACCCACACCTGTCCATGAAACAGCTTTTGAGTGAATTGTCCAATTACTTTTGGTCCCTTGAAAAAGAGGGGGCAACAAATTAAAGAGATGTAATTCCTAAACCCTTCCTCCAATTTGGATGTGAATACCCTCAAATTAAAGCTGATAGACTGCACTTTAAGCCCATATTCATTATTTAACTGTAACTTGAATTTATTTTGGTACACAGCCGAAATAACAAAACTTATATCAGTGTCCAATTATTTCCAGACCTAACTGTATATTCGATGTGCATTGAATCAACAGACGTGATGGCGTATTTACTGTATAATGCAATGGGCCTTGCTTGACAGGTTAGGAAATGTATACAGTACACCCACTTCTAACACCTGCAGCTTGTGTCCAAGCCCGCCAAAAAATTCAAATAGGGACACAGTGCATAAAGGTGACACAAAATGCATAGCCTCCCACATGCTGATCTCATCTGAACGAGCTCTTGAACAGATACTGTATTGTGCATTCTTCCACCTGCTTCCATGGATCAACCCCAATTCTACAGACAAATGAACCTGCTTTCTTCTGATGTGCCAACCATAAGAAAGCGAAAGTTGGAAGCTGTTTTCAAGCGAAAGCCAAAGGTGCCTAGAGAAATGGTTCCGAAGGTTCCCAAGGCAACAAACCCTGGCTCTTATTATGTGAAGAAGAAATTGGCCAAAATCAACAAGGATCAAGTTTGTTGGATGGGCACCATAAGCGCCCCTGCATTCACCGGAGTTGAAATGGTCATCCCGGACTTTCACTGCCATCGCCCACCGCCACCAATTCCAAAACATCCGCCCACTCTGACCCTTTGGCCTCTGATGCTCATCCAGAAACCCCTAGCTCACCTGCTTCAGCACCCATCCACGCCAATGCTCATCTGGAAATCCCCAGCAAACCTGCTCCAGCACCCATCCACACCGATACTCCTCCGGAAACCCCCAGTTCACCTGCTCCTGCATCCAGCAATGCCGATATTCGTCCTGACTCCCCCAGCTCACCTGCTCCTGCACCCAGAATGCCGATGTTTGTCCCAAAGCCCCCAGCTCACCTCCTCCAGCACCCAGTCACCCAGATATTCATCTGGGTTACACCAGCACTCCTTGCCCCAGATCCAGCTCGGTTTTCCACATGCTGGATGTTTTCAGTGGTTTCGAAACAACTCAGCAGAGCAATAAATGGACTGAATAGAGGCCAAGATGGATAGTCTTTTGGAGACCATGGAGAATATGGATAGGTGCATTGGTGTTTGTCTGGATAAAATTGAGAGGAACATTGCAGGGCTCTATTTTTTGCTTTGAGTCGCTGCACCTGTATGTCCAACGCAGGAGGGTGGTCTGGAGGTGCCTTATTACCCATGAAAGAACCGCATTCCCCCCCCCCCCAAGCACCCTCTCAATCCCGGGATCTAAATTTCACAGTGACAACACCAAGCACACCACGGGGCCCCCACGCTCACCCCTTCCATCTCCAGAATACACGTATACCCTTCTGTTGGATGACATGACAACCCCGGTAAGAGCTAGGCCACGACATAAGGAAAGCATCCTCCCCGACCATCTACCCCCGCCTACTGCCAGAAGCATACCCGCTCCAGCACCCAGGATTGTACAGCTCCCAGACATCACCCTGAGAGACCTGCCCCAGAGTGTCCGGGAGAATTACAAGATCAGATCTGCTGGTCTACCTCAGAAATATGCCCAGTTCATATTTAAACACCACATCAGTTTTGAGCTGTACAGCGAGTGGACACAAAATGTCAATTATGAAGGCAATGAATACAAGAAGGCTCTTCCAGCAAATTTAAGGCAACAAATTATGGAGGAAGGGAAGTGCTATTTTAAAGCTACCAGTCTTCTTCTGAAAACCGTGAGATACAGCATCAAAAGCCTTTTGAGGCATACAAGTGCTCTTCCCATGTTTGATGACTACTAGTTATAAATTTATTTACAAATAAAGATGCGTTGCCAATGTTTTTAATCTTAAAAAACAGTTGATATATTGAAATTATTTCATTGTTTAATGCTTATTTTCTATTTTGCATGTCTGGAGCTGGGCAAAAACAACGTGCACTAAACCTCCCCCCCTCCATTTGTACAGGAAACTCTCCCAGCAATACTGCCAGATAAGACACAGTGTTCAAATCCATGCATGCCATGTCCCTTCCCCCCAAAACCTAATGCACTGTACTGTAAACCTCTAGTCCTATTTTAAAGTGCTGTAGCCCATGCCATGCATACTTTCTCTCCTCCAACACCCCCCCAAAAGCAGAAGATACAAGGCACTGTAGTCATAATGTACTGTTCCCCATGTCATGCCCTTTCTCCCCAAACACCCCAAAAATCTGGATTGAATTATATACGGTGTGATTGTAAATATATAATATTGTCTCTTTCTTTACAGACCAAGATGTCTAAGAAGCACCATCCATTGTGAAGGAGAAAAAGGAAATATTGTCAATTTGGAAGAAGAGGTGACATTGTATTTTTGTATTATGTGTTTTTCTTTTATTATCTTGAAAAAATAAACATTTTCATTCTTTACATATAATTTTTTGATGTGTTCATGTTTTACTGTTTGGACACTTACAGTAGTACAGATACAGTACTACATCGTACTGTACATAAAGTTATAAAGGCATTTAAATATATATATAAATATCTGACATACAGTACAGTATCTTGAGATTAAGTTGCTTTTAGTGCTTAAATAGTACTATCAAAAAAAATTAAGTACTGATGTAGTTTAATTATAGTATATCTAAATACGGTAAATCTTTGACATACAATTTAAAAATCTATAAAATCCAGTACATCCTGTAATGTAAAGTCCTAAATGCATTTAAATGTATAAAAATGTCTCATTGAGTTTGAATAGGACTGCCAGGGACCCCTGCTGTGTTAATCCGGTGGGCCATTAGTCTGTCTGCAGAAATGTCAATGAAATGTTGCAGCATGTACCCAGCATGTACAGTACCTGTGTCTTGTTGGTGATTGCCCCAGATTTTCCAAGGCAAGTTTTAGAATACTCGTCGGCGCACCTGTAGTTTCCACTACCCACTACCTTTTAGACTGCTTGTATTAACTCCACCAATTGTGATATCTTAGTCACGCTGCAGGGTCTTTTGTCCCGTATTAAAGGCAGGAAAGCTTAGGATTTGCTTAACAGGGTTTTTTTACAGGGCAAAATAAGGATACATAAAACAAAAAGAACCTTACTCCACTTTGGAGCTCTAGCTAATACATCTTAGTTACTCACTATAAGTGGGAGCACTAAATTCTTTTTCCACTTAGAACCCTGTACCTGTAAATGAACCGCAGTTCTCCCTGCAGTCTCTCAATAAGGCTGTCAGTGTGTGGGCTTCAAGGTAAGATCAGCAGCAGTCCAGGGAGGTGTCTGGACTGCCTTTTATACGGCAGTCGATTAATTAGTACCCAGGTGAGGGGAATGGCTACACACACAGTAAAGTGCTAGGCCTTATATACCTCCCTTCAAACACCATCTCACTGAGTACATCATTATATATATATATATATATATATATATATATATATATATATATATTTGAACAGTTTTAATATATATATATATATATATATATATATATTTATATATAGTCAAATAGAACAGTTGGCACTACATAGGGGCTGATAGGCTGTAGGTGCTTGTCCCATATGGATAATATAGACATACGTTACCGTTCCGAGGTCTGATAAAGCAAGAGACAGCACTCAATGGTAGAAAACTTCACAAAGTGTATTAGTGAAAATAGTGGTACATCAAGAAACCCAACGTTTTGGTCCTCCAAAATGGGACCTTCCTCAGAACGGTAACGTATGTCTATATATATATATATATATATATATATATATATATATATATATATATATATATATATATATAAAGCAGAAAATAGCCGTGTTAATCCAGTTGCGATAGTGCAGAATAAATAAGCTCTTCAGTATTAGGTGATACCTTTTTTATTCGACTAACAATTTATGTCATAGGACAAGCTTTCGAGAGTTATCCTCTCTTCTTCAGGTCAAGCAATACTGATATACAAAGGATTCAATGGCTAAAACAGTGTAGTGATGTCCCACAGGTGAGCAGTATCTTCCTTCTTCGTGATGGAGTATAGAGTGTCTGTGCATATTCATTCTTCCTTGTAGTTTTTGGCTGGTTTCCCCAATGTAGCAACCTTGGTCACATTTGTTGCATTGAATCATATACACTATATTCCTGGATGTGCAGCTGTATGATCCTTTAACATTGAATGTTCTATGGTTGTGACTGGCTGTGGGATCTTGGCAAATATGTTTGCAGAGTTTGCAGCGTTTGTTGCTGCACGGTTTTGTGCCATTATCCATGTCTTTAAAATCGTTGTGAAGTTTTCTGCTGACTAATTTCTGTTTGAGGTTTGGTGGATGCCGGAATGCAAGAATGGGAGTTTTGGGAAAGATTTCTTTTAATGTCGCATCCTCTGTCAGCATGGGTTGCAGATCAGAATGCAAGAGAAAGAACTGGATACCAAATGAGCTGAAGATCAAAAATCCACTTGCAACAACATACAATTCCCATTTCGCTGAAGAACAATGCAAATGCCTCAGTGAGAAACTGAGAAACAAACTGAACCATCAACTATATGGAAAAAAACAGGAATTAGAACGGCAAAAATGCACAATACTCCAAACCCTGCAATTGCAAAGCAGTGCAAATACCAACAAACTGGAAAAAGATATGCAAACGCTGCACAAGAGACTGCAGTGGAACTTAATCAAGAAGAAACAGAAGAAACTACAACGCCTCTCTCAGTATGACTGCAGACCATGGACACAACATAAGGGATTTCAAACCAACAAAAAGCAGGACAACTACTTATAACTAGAAACCAGAACTGACTCTTCAAGACAGATACACAACCTCAACCCAGAAAGTACAAAGCCTGCCAGGGAGTTATAAACCTGTCTGATTATAAACTCTCTAAACCTGAGATCTCTGTTCTCTCCTAGGGACTAACATTCTGTCCCACCACCAAACTGGATCATATCCAATTATTCTCAGACCTAGAAGAATTCTTCAGGAGACTACGACTGAAAGAATACTTCCACAAAAAAGAGAGCACCCCCATAATGACAGAGAACAACAACAAGAAGAAGAACACGTACTTCACACCACCAACAGGACGCAACATCATACTTGACAGCTACATACAGAGCTACATACAGATCACAAGTTTCCTTACCAGCATCAACACAGCAGAAAAAACTATGTACAACCTATCCCCCATGGAGAGATCTGCTATTAAGGAACTGCGCAACAACCACAACATCACCATCAAACCAGCAGATAAAGGAGGAGCAGTGGTGATTATGAACACAAATAAATACATAGAAGAAGGCAATAGACAACTCAGAGACAACACCTACTACAAGAAACTCACACATGATCCAACCCAGGAATATACAAAGCAACTCACGAATCTCATTCAAACATTCCCTAACCACCTGCAACCACAATTGAAGCAACTAATACCTGACAACCCAGGAGTTGGGATCTTCTACATGCTTCTCAAAATCCACAAACCAGAAAACCCCGGCAGACCAATTATAACAGGTATTGATACACTCACGGAACAAATATCAGGCTTAGTGGAGAATATCCTCAAACCTTTAGTCAGAAGCACCAACAGCTTCATACAAGAAACCACAGATTTTCTCAATAATCTTAACAACATCAACCAACTACCATCCAACACACTGCTAGTTACCATGGATGTAGAATCCCTTTACAGCAACATCCCCCACAAGGATGGTATTGAGGCATGCCTGCATTTCCTTACACAATCTCCCCTGGATCAGAAATACAGCGCTGATGTAATTACCAAACTGATAGAATACATCCTCACACACAACTACTTCAGCTTCAACAAGGAAATGTACCTACAACTAATGGGGACTGCAATGGGTACCAAGATGGCACCACAATATGCCAATCTTTTCATGGCAAATCTTGAACAAAGATTCCTAACTACATGCCTCCACAAACCCTACAAACACTACAGATACATTGATGACCTGTTTATAATATGGACAGATGGTGAAGAAAACCTAAAACAATTCTACGAATCCCTGAACTCATTCCATCCATCTATTAAACTCAAAATGGATTATTCGGCAAACCTAGTAAACTTTCAAGATACTACAGTAATACTGAAAGATGGCAAACTACACACATCTGTATACAAGAAACCAACTGACAGATGCAGTTACCTCCACAACTCCAGCTTCCATCCCACTCATACAAAACAAGGTATCATACACAACCAGGCTATAAGATACCACCGCATATGCTCTGACACTGAAGACAGAAACAGGCATCTCACAACCCTGACCGAATCGTTCAGACAGAAGGGATACAAACCAAAGACCATTGCCAAAACTATTAAATCTGCACTAAAAGCCCCACGAGAACACCTGCTACAATACAGACAGAAAGAACCTACCACACGCATACCACTAGTGACCACATACAACCCTACCCTAGAGGGTATACGAAAAATAATCAAAGATCTGCAACCCATGCTGACAGAGGATGCGACATTAAAAGAAATCTTTCCCAAACCTCCCATTCTTGCATTCCAGCAACCACCAAACCTCAAACAGAAATTAGTCAGCAGAAAACTTCACAGCGATTTTAAAGACATGGATAATGGCACAAAACCGTGCAGCAACAAACGCTGCAAACTCTGCAAACATATTTGCCAAGATCCCACAGCCAGTCACAACCATAGAACATTCAATGTTAAAGGATCATACAGCTGCACATCCAGGAATATAGTGTATATGATTCAATGCAACAAATGTGACCAAGGTTGCTACATTGGGGAAACCAGCCCAAAACTACAAGGAAGAATGAATATGCACAGACACTCTATACTTCATCACGAAGAAAGAAGTTACTGCTCACCTGTGGGACATCACTTCTCACAACCAGATAATTCCATAAATGATCTAAAAATCAAAATCCTCAATGGAAAAGCACCCAAGAACGGAAAACATTTGAACTAAGAATGGTAAGACTCTTTGACACCAAAACCAAAGGACTTAATACGGACATGGGTTTTCTCACACCCTATCAAAATTGCTTGTAATTATCCTGCTTGCCTCTATTCTTATCCACACTTTCTCTCTCCCCCCAGTATCCCTCCCCCTCCCCACCTTTCTTTGACACTGTCCCCTGGCTTCAAACACATTTAACATCCTACCTTATCTACAGTAAATATCAGTTTTTCCCCCCTCTCTCTACACTGTTTAAGCCATTGAATCCTTTGTATTGCTTGACCTGAAGAACAGAGGATAACTCTCGAAAGCTTGTCCAATGACATAAATTGTTAGTCCAATAAAAAAGGTATACCTAATACTGAAGAACTCATTTATTCTGCACTATATATATATATATATCTATATCTATCTATCTATCTATCTATCTATCTATCTATCTATCTATCTATCTATCTATCTATCTATCTATCTATCTATCTATCTATCTATATATATATATATATATTTATATATATATATGCAAATGTAAATACAACTGTATGCTCATCTGCATGTTTTAGGCAGGTCTGCAACCCCGCCTTTCCCCATTATCACCCAGCACACAGCACTTCCACACATATATATATATGTATATATACATGTAGAGGTATCAGTACCGTGTTAGCCGAGCTTCAATAATCAAAAAATAAATAGACGATACCGTTCTGTGGCTAACGAAATGCTTTTATTTGTGCGAGCTTTCGAGATACACTGATCTCTTCTTCCGGCGATGTTACAATGAATGAAGCAAGCAAAAGGTATACTTAACAACAGTGTCTATTGGAATGTTATCTGTGCTGGTCCTTCCCCCGGTGTGGATGTGTTTTATGGCTAGAGGTGTCAAAAGGTTCCTGAAAGCAAGTGAAGTAACAGTGTGTGTGTGTGTGTATCAGTGTGAATAAAAATGAATGGAGAGCCCACAGTATATACAGTGCTTTACAAAAGGTGTGTGTGGAGTGGGAGTGGGTATAAATGGTGTGGGTGGGTGTGGAAATGTGAGAGATTGTAGCACAACTAAAAGTGTGTGTGGATACTTTGTGGTCCCTATTGGTGTATAGGGATGGAAAAACAAGGAGTATTAGTATGTGTAAGAGACAGCTGTGTGTGCATACATATAGCACAGTATGTACAGACATGGCCTTTAGCGCTCATGGGAAGAGAGTTCAATTGTGTCAGTAATGACTCATAAAATTTCGATCTCTGTTTAGGCCACTGCTAAGTGTCCCGAACAGTTGCATAAATTTGTATTCATGCAACCGTCTCTCTTTCGGTACATACTGTGCTATATGTATGCACACACAGCTGTCTCTTACACATACAAATACTCCTTGCTTTTCCATCCCTATACACCAATAGGGACCACATAGTATCTACACACACTTTTAGTTATGCTACAATCTCCCACATTTCCACACCTACCCACACCATTAATATTAACTTCCACTCCACACACACCTTTTGTAAAGCACTGTATACACTGTGGGCTCTCCATTTATTTATATTCTCACAGATACACACACACACACTCTTACATCACTAACTTTCAGGAACCATTTAACACCTCTAGCCAGAAATCACATCCACACATGGGGGAGGGACAAGCACAGATAACATTCCAAGAGACACTGTTTTTAAGTATACCCTTTGCTTGCTTCATTCATAGTAACATCACCGGAAGAAGAGATCAGTGTATCTCGAAAGCTCGCACAAATAAAAGCATTTCGTTAGCCACAGAATGTATCATCTATTTATTTTTTGATTATATATATATATATATATATATATATATATATATATATATATATATATATATATATATAAAACACACAGTAGAAAAGGACAAAGACAATCCCCTAAAATATCACTCTAAAATATACCACCAAAATAAGCAAATAGAATATAGCAAAAAAACCCGGACGCTCTGCCAAAGTAGAAAAATGAACAAGATTTTATTTATAAAGCAGCAAGACACATTAACTTAAAAACATAAACATGCTGGGGGCGCATGTGCGAAGCCAGAGTAGATGGAAGCTTAGGTTTCTAGCTCTGCTCACATCGGCACAATAATCTACTAAAAGCGGCAATTAAAGTGACCCCCCACGAATCAGACCAGCAAGATCAAGTAGGGGAATACCCGGTGATGCCGGCACGAGGGAAAGCAAAACAGAAAGACCTTTCGGTCACCACATATTTCAATAAAAAAAAACCCAGCAGCGAGAGGCAGCCCTGATCCCCCTACAGCAGGGATGGCAGCAGAGGCTGAGGTGGCCGGGCCGGCTGTGAGAGCGGACGACAACGAACCAGTTACCAGAAAAGACCTCAGAGAGTTCTGCACCGAGATGAAACAGTTCTTCAACAGAGAGCTGTGGAATCTGCGGAGGGACCTTGATGGACTGGGGGAGAGGACCGGGTCCCTAGAGACCAAAATTGACGCTAACACGAGGGCCCTCCAACAGACAAACAAAACAGTAGCTCAGTTACAGGATAAGATCCGAGACCTCACAGACAAACAAGAGGACACCGAAAACAGGGACAGACGAAATAATGTCCATATCCGTGGGGTGCCAGAGACAGTAACGGACGCTGAGGAATTTGTACAGCAGTGGCTGGAGCACAAACTGCCTGATAAATCTGCCCAGGACTTGCACCTTGATAGGTGTCATAGGGCCCTCCATTCAAGACCACAGGCAGGAGCCCCCCCTCGGGATATAATAGTACGCTTTCATTTTTATAAAATAAAAGACGTAGTCTGCCGGATGGCCAGGTAGGCCAGGTCCATGGAATATGAAGGTGTCAAGCTTCAGATCTTTCAGGATCTATCCCCGGCTACCCTCCTAAGACGACGCAGCCTGGGACCGGTAACCAAAACCCTACAGGACAAAGGAGTCAGATACAGATTGCTGTTTCCCTTCGCACTACTAGTCGTGAAAAATGGGGTTGCGTATACTCTACGGAGGGTCGAGGATGGAAACAGCTTCCTCAAGAAGCTGGGACTGCAGCAGAACCCCCCCAGCCCTGGCCCCTCTTGTCCACCTCACCTGGAATCTGAGGCTGATCCGACCCCGTCAACGTCCTGGAACAGAGTGGGAGCCGCGCCGGAGGAAGCCACGTGAAACCACGAGTTCTACACAGCTCGGCCGGACTGGTAGAGCTCTTAAAGGGGCCTGAATCATGTCTCCCTCCCTCGTGTCAAAATGGCCGGCCATAGGTAATCCTGCGATGTCCCCCCCTGGTGGTCTTCTCCGAGAACTGCAGCTGGGCGACGCCGGATCCCTTCTTCTCCGACGAGCGTAAAAGATGAGAGCGGGAAAGCAGGCTAAAGGCGCGAACAGGAGGAGGGAGCTAGTTTCCCCGAGAACCCGGGGCGAGCCTCAGAGTAGGGGTAACCCTGCACCATTGACCCAACAGAGGGGTGGGGGTATGCCCCCCACCCATGCCCCCCCCGTGATGCTCCCCCCCCTCGTGGCCGCCCCCTCCTCATCATCTTATCCACGGCCCCCTCCCCCCCCTCTTTCCTCTCCCCCCCTCTCCTTTCCCCCCGCTACCCCCCTCCCCCCTCCCACCCCCCCAGTTTCTCCCTCCCCCTCCCACTACCCTCCCCTCCCCCTCCTCATCACCCCCACCACATCATTCCCCCTCCTCCGGACCACCCCCTCCTCCCCCCACCTCCCACCCCCCTCCATGCTCCTCCCCCTCTGCCCCCCCACCCCCTCTCCACCCCCCTCCCCCCTCCTCCCCCCACCTCCACCCCCCTCCCCCCACAGGTTGCACTCACGATAAGCAGGGGGAGATGAGCAATACGCCCTGTGCTGGGACGATAGCAGTTAAAGGAGAGAAAGACGTTTCACCATAGGGGTGCTCTTACCATGGCCAGATTGACACATTTATAGCTTAAAGGGATGTTGAATATAGGGGACATTACAGGCCCAAGGGAGACGGGCTATTGTTGGGTCCATGTTTGACCCAGGTTTGTTTGTTCAACCTTAATGACTTTTGCTTTACAAGATGACTAATGATTAATGCATTTTGTCTACTTTAAGGTCAGGAATTGGTCACGGCGGTCGGCTGGCGGGGTATCGGGGTGCTCAGGGGCACCCTCGGGGGGGTCCCATCTCTGTGGACCGCTCCTTGACCGAGACACAGGCCCCCACTCCGTATGGGATCCATGGACAGGACGAGCGAGGGTATGTAAGCCCCCAACGCAGAGTCCCACAGAGGCATCAACATCGGGAGTGGGGAGACGTCGGTCCGGGGAGGCCCCCGAGCGCCGGGATGCGACCGTGGAGCCGAAGCTGAATTAAGCTAAGTCTTTAGTTACAGTTATTTTTTTTTGAATTTGCAATAAAGATTGTTATGTTATGCCGCAACACACACACAAAGTTCAATGTCGGTGCGAGACACCTTTGGTCTTCGCCGGCGCCTCACAAGGTATCTCATGGAGGTAGTCCATGGGAGCCAACACGCCCTACAGAGGACATGCCCACAAAGACTGACACTCCCGATTGATGGGTGCCAGTTGGCAGTCCGACAAACAGGGCATAAGAGTCGACTCTGGATCAGCCCAGACAAGGCTCTTCCCTTTTCCTTTTTATTGACTCAGTTTTTCCCCCTCCCCTTCCCCCCCTCCTCCCCCCCTCTCCCTTCCTTGGGGCTGCGGGCCTCCCATCAGGGCAGGGCAAGGCCAACCCAGTGGCACATATCTATCACAGGTCACACTCAAGATAATAGGAGGCCCAGATCGGGACCACCTGAGAACCATAACATCTCTAAGCAGATCCTAGACACCGACCTAACTATATGGCGCTGAATTTTGTATCTATAAACGTAAAGGGATTTAACAACCCTACGAAAAGAAAAGTCGCCTTTACGGATCTTAAGGCAAAACAGGCCGACATCCTCGTAATACAGGAAACTCATTTTAGCCGTAACAGTGTACCCAAATTCCTAGATAGACAATTCACACAATTCTACTTGGCGTCCGCTACAGAAAAAAAAGAGGGGTCAGAGTTCTCTTCCACAACAGGGTTCCCTTCACTCTAGACACGATTAGGAGAGACAGTGAAGGCAGATTCTTAATAGTAGTGGGATCAGTACAAGAACAGTCACTGACAATAGCCTCGTTGTATGCCCCGGGTGAACAAGGCCACGAATTTCTTAAGGATTTTTTTCAGAAACTCACGCTGGAAGCCAAAGGCCAGATAATCCTAGCGGGAGACTACAACCTTACCATGAACCCGAAGCTAGACAGATCGCGAATCGCTAGAAACTGTCGTAAGAAAGTGATCGACACCCTAAAATCAGGTCTCAAGAAAGCCCAGCTAGTAGATATCTGGAGGGAACTCCACCCCACATAAAAAAACTATAATTTTTACTCCCACCCCCACGACGTCTACAGCAGTATCGACTACTTCTTCATTTCTAGTAGACTGGTCCCCTTGGTCGCCCAGGCTTCGATCCATGATATTTCATGGTCAGACCATGCGCCTATAGAGCTGAGGTGCAACCAAATTCGTCCTGATAGACCCGGTGCAAATTGGAAGTTAAATGAGTCACTCCTTAAGATCCCAGATATATGCGACTCAGTCGGAGAGGAGATAGATCAATTCTTCACGACTAATTATGGTTCGGTGAGCTGCGACCTCACCCTCTGGGAGGCCCATAAGGCAACCATAAGGGGCACACTAATTGGTATTGCAGCCCGTAGAAAGAGAGAGCGTAATAATAAGATAGCAGCCCTCCAATCCAAATTAAATTCCCTCACATCAAGACACAAACGGACACAAGATCCAAGGGCCCTATTGGAGTTAAAGAACACCAAAATCGAACTAAATCTACTATTGGTCTCCCAGGCTGATAAATCTCTGAGTTGGTAACGGAGGAAATTTTACGAAAAGGCGAACAGGCCGGATACCATGCTAGCGCGCAAACTAAACACTAGACAGAATAATTATAACATACAGGCGGTGCGTCTGAAGGACTGCTCCTCCACATCCAACCCAAAAAGCATAGTCGAGGAATTTAAAGCATTCTACGAAAATTTATATAATGGAAAGAAAGTGGCACATAATCCCAAAACGGCAAGGGCCACGGAAGATTTTCTAGCACGGTCCAACCTAACAGGGCTGAGCGCGCAGGACAGGGAGGGGTTAGAGGCTGATTTCACATTAGAAGAACTTACCCAGGTCATCACAGACCTCAAACCCTCAAAGGCCTGTGGGCCAGATGGGTTTTCGGGGCAGTATTATAAGGCGTTCGCAGATAACCTAGCCCCATGGCTGCTCCGAATGTATAATGCTGTTTTAGCAGGAGCCCCATTCCCGGAGCAGATGCTTCAAGCGTCAATCTCATTTATTTATAAACCTGGGAAAGATCCGCAGGACTGTAAAAGCTATAGACCAATTTCCCTAATTAATACGGATGTTAAAATATATGCCAAACTACTGGCCAATAGATTAAGTCTTATCCTGCCCAGACTCATTCATCCAGATCAAGTCGGCTTTATAATGGGTAGACAAGCTGCGGACAACACCCGACGAATCATTGATCTGCTAGAAATAGCCACTAATCAGAAATTAAGCGTTATGATGTTGAGTCTGGATGCCGAAAAAGCGTTCGACAGGATAGACTGGCCATACTTAAAACAGACACTTGGGGCATTCGGCTTTGGGGAAAGGGTGAGTGGGGCGATAATGTCGCTATACTCGGGCCCCGCCGCCAAGGTCATACATCAGGGTTTCCCCTCTAATTTATTTCAAATTAAAAGCGGCACCCGACAGGGGTGCCCGTTATCCCCCCTGTTATTCGCCCTATGTATTAAACCTTTAGCGGTGCAAATCCGTAACAACCCAGATATTTCAGGGATTATGGTGCATTCACAATCACATAAGATTGCCCTGTATGCAGACGATATACTGCTGCTGATCTTCAAGCCTCTAACCTCCCTGCCGAACCTATTTGACCTGTTGGATAAATTTAATAGAATATCAGGATTCAAAATAAACCAAACCAAATCAAAGGCCCTGAATATCAGCCTCCCAAAGGAAACTGAAAAGCTACTGAGTCTGAACTTTAATTTCAATTGGCAACCAAAACATATTAAATATCTAGGGGTCTACATCACCAAAAATTACAGGGGCATCTATGAGGCTAATTACCCCAAGCTAATCAAGACACTAAAAGCAGATTTAAAAAAATGAATGCCCTACAAGATCTCCTGGATAGGTAGGATACATAGTGTCAAGATGAATCTCCTCCCCCGTATCCTATATTTGTTTCAGACTCTACCAGTGCCACTTAGACTGAAGGATATACTCTCACTTCAGTCTGATATCTCTGAGTTTATCTGGGGAGGGAAAAAAACGAGAGTAAATAAGACAATTATGAAATAAACCACGCGGACAGGAGGCCTAGCGGTACCTTGCCTGGTCTCTTATTACAAAGCGGCGCAATTGTGTCAACTCACACAATGGCAGACCAACCCCGATCTGAAAAGATGGGTGGATCTGGAAAAGAGGGCTTGTGCCCCATTAGAGATAGAGAATTTGCTATGGTTACCCAAAACAGCTATTAAAGATTTTCTTCATTTAACCTCGCATGTTTTGTTGTGGTTGAGATACATCGACGATATTCTTATTCTCTGGCAGGGCTCTGCTATTGAGCTTAGGAGTTTCGTCGATGTGCTTAACCACAACAAACTGAATATTAGACTCACCTGTAAGTCGAGCACCACATCAATTGATTTCTTGGATCTCAAGATCTTTATTGATGAGGTTGGTAACATCGGTACAGACATTTTCAGGAAGTCTACCTCTACCAGTCTTCCTCGTAGTGAATTTCTGAGGTTGAAACGCAACTGTTCTACAGAGGAATACTTTGAGTCTAGGGCTATTGAGATGCGTGATAGATTTGCATCTAGAGGTTACAGCAGTAAACATATTCATCAGGGGTATCAACATAGTGTGATGAATAAACGTGAAGCATTATTACAACTAAAAAAGAAGAACAGTGATTTTAAAACTCGTTTTATTGGTACCTATAATGACAGATGGGGATATCTTAAGTCTATTCTCCTGAAACATTGGCCTGTTCTATGCACCGATGGGGAACTTAGGGATGCAGTAGGTGACAGGGTCAATCTAACGAGCCGACGGTCTCCTAACTTAAAAGACCGTCTTGTACATAATCATTATATTCCCCACACTAGCGAGACTTTCCTTACCATCAGAAAAAAGGGCTTTTCTAAATGTAATAATTGTTCGGCCTGCAAATATATGCTACAGAGCGACAAGTTTTCAAATAGTGACCAGACAAAGAATTACAACATTGGATATACCCTTAATTGTAAATCCAAGGGCGTCATCTATTGTTTAACTTGTCCCTGCAAACTCAAATACATAGGTATGACCACCCGCGAACTTCGGTTCAGGATCTTAGAACACACTAGAAACATTAGGTCAGCTCAGCGGGATTTGGATGCTTTTAAAAAATCACATCTGTGGCAAGACACTTTTTACAGTGTCAGGCCTCAGACAGCACATGTATTTCAGCATTTGCTTTTGATAAAGTATCTCTGGGCATCAGAGGTGGGGATTTAGAGAAAGCAGTTCTTAAAAAGGAATGCAGCTGGATCGTTCTTCTTAACACGATGCAACCCAAGGGAATAAATGATTCCCTTGGGTTTGCTATGTTTCTGTAGTTTTTCACTGTCATTTTCCTCAGCAAAACTTTGGTTATCTTCAAATATGTGCTGAGTTATGTGCCCTTCCTGTTGTTTCCTTGTGACTTCCCCTTCTCTGTTTTACTATTTATCTTTTTAACTCATAGCTATTCATCTCATATTTGCTCTTTATGATGTATCACAGGTTTCTTTTTCCTGTCCTCTCTTTTGACCTATACATTAGAATTTTGCATGCTGTATTTTAGCTCTGTATGTTTAACATCTTTGTCTCTCTTATTTTTTGACCATCAGCGTATTGATAATGAAGTGAATACGCTATCTATATCAGTCCTTAATGATCTGATGACGTCGGTTATGGCACTGAAACCGGGATGTGAACTGGTGTAGCTCATGCGCATGTGCATTTGAGCAATCACAGCGACTGGGATTCCCTTTGCCAGATGTATTGATACTGACAACTTCACTGCCTGCACCAGTCGTCTTGATAATGAATTGAATATGCTATCTATACCAGTTCTTGATGATCTGATGACGTCAGTTATGGCACTGAAAGCGGGATGTGAACCGGTATAGCTCATGCGCATGTGCATTTGAGCAATCACAGCGACTGGGATTCCCCCTACCAGATGTATTGACACTGACTATTTTACTGCCTGCACCAGTGTATGTGATGCTATTAATCAAGTTCTACACTGGCTATTGTATGCGGGGTCTGGGAGGCGCTCGTCTTGATAATGTATGTCCTTGATGATTTGATGATGTCAGTTATGACTTTGACAGCGGGATGAGAACCGGTGTAGCTCATGCGCATGTGCATCGGAGTAATCACAACGGCTGGGATTTCCTTTGCCTGATGTATTGACACTGATTACTTTACCGCCTGAACCAGTGTACGTGACGCTACCAATCAAGCTTTGCACTTGCTATTGGATGCGGGGTCTGGGAGGCGCAGTGAGTACTTATCTGACTTTCTACAAAGACTAGCTTGCCTTCACTTGTTTTTTATCACTCCGGGATGAAGCCCACCGACGGGCGAAATGCGTAGTGTCTGCTATTGGCAGCTACATGTGACTCTTTTGGCGTGACTCCTAACCGCTTGATGCAGCAACCAGGGACTCTTTCTGATCTTTCACGAGCAAGCATTGGAACCTAACTACTGAGGACTGATCCCTTTCGCTATCTAGTGACAGCTGAGTATTATCTCCCCTGCTGTTTGGTATCATTGGTCCTCGTGGTCACTTATGTGTGTTTGCATTATTCTCCAGCATTGGCACCTTGCAATTCTGTTAAATCATGTTCCTGTTTGCGCATGTGCTAGTACTATAGTTATTCTATGCTTTTATTCTGCCTGAGTATTAATTATCAATTTTTTGGATTTGCTGTTCAGGGTATGAGTTTGGTTATCTCTTTTTTCTCCCCTGTGTTTTTCCCTTGGCTTTAAGTTATATTTTTGCTTATATACACTTTTATGTATATAAGGTTATTGATTGCATACTTTTCCTTATGCCTTTAGTTACACTTTATATTTTGTAGCAAGTTTTTTTTGCTTTAAGGGGTAATTTTTTTTTCCCATTTTTGTCCCATTTAGCTTTTTTGTGTCAATTCATATTATATTCATATTATATTCATTATTATTCTAGTTTTTGGTTCATTTAACAGCATTTACTTTTAGAGAGTCACTGCCTATATATTCTAAGCTGCCAGTAGCATGTTTATGTTTTTAAGTTAGTGTGTCTTGCTGCTTTATAAATAAAATCTTGTTCATTTTTCTACTTTGGAAGAGGATTCGGGTCTTTTTGCTATATTCTATTTGCTTATTTTGGTGGTATATTTTAGAGTGCTATTTTAGGGGATTGTCTTTGTCCTTTTCTACTGTGTGTTTTATATTTGTATCTATCCCCCAGCACCATCAGATTACCCTAATTATTTTATTCCTGACTTTCTGGGTGCACATTTTTTTATACCCAATCAGTCAGTGTTATTTTGGGTCTGATCTAACCACTTACATATAGTGTAGAGCAACATACTTTTTTGTGTGTTTGATATATATATATATATATATATATATATATATATACATATATATATATGTACATAGTTACATAGTTACATAGTAGATGAGGTTGAAAAAAGACGTACGTCCATCAAGTTCAACCTATGCTAAATTCAGACAACAGATACTTTATTCTATATCTATACTTACTTATTGATCCAGAGGAAGGCAAACAAAAAACCCCATTAAGGGGAAAAATTTATTCCTTCCTGACTCCAAGAATTGGCAATCGGATTAATCCCTGGATCAACATCCTTCCCATGTATACTTATTTGGTATATCCCTGTATACCTTTCCCATCTAAAAAGATGTCCAAACTTTTTTTAAACAAATCTATTGTATCTGCCATCACAGTCTCCATGGGTAATGAATTCCACATTTTAACTACTCTTACTGTAAAGAACCCTTTCCTTTGTTGCTGGTGAAATTTCCTTTCCTCCAACCTTAAGGGATGGCCCCGAGTCATACACACACATCTGTTTCTATGATATAAAGTAAAATAAATGGTAACATTCTCCAACACTATGGAATAAGACATTTTTTAGGAAGCAGAAGTAATTCAGTTATTTAAACATTCACCCCCCCCCTATGTACCGTAGCAGTATGAAAATATGGCAATTCTGTGAGAATGCAGTGCAAGTTGACTTGTTAGATAGGGGGATATGTATCAGGTGTGGCAACTGGAGCAATACAGTTGGGAATTGCTCATTACCAATCTCTGTGTTACTGTGCATCAATGTATCAAGGTCCTTGGCTCCAGTTTTACTTGAAACACTAATAACCTTCATACATATAGGCCTGGTGGAAATTAATACTGAAACATGTTTACTCTGGGGGCCTACATACTAAATTTGGAGTAACATTTTAGCTTATACTTTTTGTGCCGATATGTCAGGGTCAGGGGCAGTAACACGATGCAACTGCCTGCTACTTAAAACCCAGGAGCAGATGCTGGCAATTGAGGGCCAGAGAGAGGCTGACTTCCTGCCTGCAGCATCTTAGGTGGGTCATAATAGTGTCCTAGTTCATCTTCCATCTTGGTATACCAATAGAACCCTTATAAATGGCAATCAGATTTGTCCCTGGATCAGCATCCATCCTATGTTTACTTATTTAGTATATTCCAGTATACGTTTCCTTTCTAAAAATAGGTCTAACCTTTTCTTAAATATATTTATTATATTTGCCATCAGTCTCCATAGGTAATGAATTCCACATGTTGACTCCCCTTACTGTAAAGAGCCCTTTCTTTTGTTGTTGGTGTAATCGCCTTTCCTCCAACCTTAAGCTATGACCCTATGTAATTTGTCCTGTCCTTGGGATAAATAGTTACATTGAACGTTCCTTGTATTGATCCTGAATAGATTCATAAATGGTTATCATATCCCCTCTTAGTGGCCTCTGTTCTAATGTACTGTAAATAAATCTAATTTAGCTAGCCATTCCCTTTATTAATTCGGTAACTCTTCTCTGTACATTTTCCTGTTCCATAATGTATTTTTTATGGAGTAATGCCCAAACTGTACTCCATATTCAAGGTGTGATCTTACTAATGCAAAATGATGCTTTCTTCCCTTCCATCTATACCATTTAATGCAAGATAATGTTATTTCCCTGCATGAGATTGAGCACTATTGCTAAGCCTGCTGTCTACAAGCACTCCTTAATCCTTCTCCATCAAGGATTGAACTAGTTTTTTCCCATTCAGTTTGTAACTAGCCTGTTTATTCATGCTTCCCAAATGCATAACCTTACATTTATCTGCATTTAACCTATCCTGCTGTTTACCTGCCCAAGTTTCTAGTTTATCCACATCCTTCTATATAGATATTAAAGCCTGCTCTGATTTTACTACCTTACATAATTTATTGTCATCAGCAAAGATGTAAACTTTGCTCTATATCAACCTCAAATTATTATTAAACAAGTTAAAAAGCAGTAGCCCCGTACCGAACCTTGAGGTACTTAACTTACAACTTTAACCCAACCTGAAAAGGTTCCATTTATGACAACTCTCTGTTGTCTATCCTTCAACCAGTTTTCAATCTAGGTACACATATTTTTACCCAGAACAATTTCCTATATTTTGTACACAACCTCTTCTGTGGCTTTTGCAAAATCTAAGTACTCCACAGCAACTGCATTACCCTTGTCTAAATTCCTGCATAGCGCCTCAAAGAAGCAAAGAAGGTTAGTTTGGCCCAATCTTCATAAATCCATGATGAGGGAGGTTACCAGGCGGTTCCCCTCTCCACCCGCCTTGTACCCACTTGTAATATACAAATAAAGACAGGAAACGGGAACTGGAGGTAAAATGGCAGCGGCTATTTATTTATACAGAAAACCTAAGAGGGTTAAATGCACTCCCTGTCAAAGTGCTCCTTTGACAGGAGGGGGAGGGGACGGTCAGCCGGCCCTCAAACCGCTGAATTCGTGTCCCCTACGCAAGCGGGCTCTCGAGGTCATGGATAACTGACCTTGCCTACTCTTATTCACCCCGGGCTCAAACGGCCCAGCTCCCAGTCTGGCAAGAACAAGCACCTACCCCCCAAGAGCTGCCGCAACAAAGGCAAAAGTGGTCACCGACCAGCGTCCGGAATGTATACCGCCTGCAATTGTTACGGGGTCTGTCGATGTGTCCTTTCGCCGCCTGCGATCGCAGCAAGCGTCCATCCTTGTTTCTTCTCACCTGCTGATTTGGTGTGCTGTGACGCTCTGCCTTGCGTCACAGTGGTCGGAAGCCGGCGCCCAACCCCCGGGATCCGACCTGCGAACTGATCCGCCCCACCTCACAGTGGCTGGAAACTTCCACCCCCCACGGGGGGCTACCCGGCAAACTGTGATGCCCTGCCATACAGCCCTGATGCCGCAAGCTGCCGCCCAAGGCGCGAGCCCTTACCATTACCAGATACAACGTATGCCGTACCTTCCACAGCGTGTCCCCATCAACTGCCCGCGGGGGCTGCCCTACCACCTGTGCACTGCGTGATGCTGCCGGGTGGGCAGCTACCATGCCCATGACCCCGGCTGTGGCTGAAGAATTCAAAGATACCGGGGTCAGGCCGATGGCTGTCGGTACTGGGATGGGATCTACGGTGCCAGTGACCCCGGCCGTGGTTAAAGTTGGATTAAGAGACACCGGGGTCAAGCTGGAGGCTGACGGAACGGGGTCTGGTACTACCGTCTCCCCCTACGATGTGCCCCCCATGCTGCCGCAACTAATGCTGCTCTTGTCATAGTCCCTGCACCTAAGGAGACTAATGCCTGAGGCTTCAAAGCCTTCAGCATGCCTATCAATGCTGCCATGAAATTTGCCTTCCCTGCTGCGCTATATGCCGTTAGTTTAGAGCCAGCGCAAGCCCTGGAGCTGCCCGCTTTACACCCGCTGCGCCACCTGGGATTTCTGCCCCTGTTAACTTGCCTGCACGACCGTGCGGTGCCCGGTACTCCTGTTCAGCCAACCAACTCTTAAACGCGCTTATCCTGACGCGCAACCGCCCCCTCTTTACCGCCGCAGGTTCCTTACCCATCCTTGGCATCCTGGGGGGCAGTTGCATAGTTGCACCACGCCGGGTCCCTTGCCCGCCGTCTGGAATGCACCCACTTGCAGATGCTGTAAGCGGCCGCTATGTCCGTCCATCGAGTAAAGCATTGGCGCTGCCCGCGGTTGCGGGTGGCTGTCCTGGTCGTCTCAAACCTGCCGATTCTGCAGGTGATCTCCTTACAGCTATACCGCCCGCGTTGGCAGCGGGCGGTCATTTGGCATGCTGTGACACCCTGTCCTGTGTCACATGGCCGGAGGCCTCCCCATCACCGCTGGGGCCCGACCTGCACGCTGAACTGCCCTGTCCTGTGTCACATGGCCGGAGGCCTCCCCATCACCGCTGGGGCCCGACCTGCACGCTGAACTGCGCTGTCCTGCGTCACAGTGGCCGTAGGCCTCCCCATCACTGCCGGTGCCCAACCTACCCACAGTGACGCCCTGCCTTGCCGCTGGGAGCGACCTTGGCACCTGACTCCTGCCTAGCGCGTGACCTGTGATAAATCAACAATGGTTTTCCGCCTCGGCTTGAAGGCTAAACTGCCCGGCTATTGATGCCATGCTGCTGCGGGAAGATGCTCCGTAACTGCACGGGCCTAGGCCCATAACTATCTAGCTACACTGCAATGTGCGCTTGCCGAGTCTGGTCTACATGGCGCTCGCTAAGCTAGCGCCACCTCCACTGCGACGAATCCAAGAGTGGGAAAACCAAGATCACCGCTGAAAAAAATTAGACATGCAACAATTATCATCATAGCACTTCTCCACCTCCTTGCTTGGAGATCAAACTTTCGCAGTTCTGCTCGGGCCTATGCTAGCCCCCTGCAAGAAAATTCAAGCGCACCCTTAAACCGGCCTCCCCCGCCGTCATACCTGGCCAAGGGGCCATAACATAGCTGCACTCACGCCGGTTGGCCAGGTCCCCATTAGGGATGTAATTGCCTGACCAGATGACATAATATCGCACTTAAATCCTCATAATGGCCAGGTTCACAGCAGATAAACTACATGAAAACCATAAGACCTCCCTCTAACTTAGCATCATTCCGGGACGTGGGTGGTCACTGCTGGGTACATATACATATATAAATAGGTTGCCCCGGTCCCCATGGGGCATAACTGCCTGACCGGGTGACAATGTTGTGCACTAAACTCATAATGGCCAGGTTCGCAGCAGGTAAAATACCTGAGAACCATAACACCTCCTCCATTAGGCACCATAGCATTATTCAGATGCAATACACTACTTAAGGGAATGGCTGGGTGGGAATCATCTGGCGGGCAGCCAAAAGAAGCCGTGCTGCCCACCAGCCTGGCCTTAAGTAGGCCCTCTGGGAACTCCTCCCCTAAGAAGGGGAGGGAGGTGTGGGGGTGGGCCAGTGAGGGGAAGGCGAGCCCCCCTTCCCCCCGGTTATGAAGTCCCCCCAATTATGGCTAGGGAGGCTGCTTTCTGACTATTACTAAATATGTTGTTATCCATTAGATATTCTTAAATGTTATGCCTTAATAAACTTTCATGTAGCTTCCCCACTATTGATGTTAGGCTTACAGGTCTGTAATTTCCTGGTTGTGATTTAGCTCCCTTTTAAAATATAGGCACCACATCTGCCTTTGCATGTTTTCCTCTGTTAACCAAAGGTTAATATTACAGTTATGGCTTTCTCCTGATGCTATATTTTTGCAATTGACTCCTCTTTGGTAAATGCAGAGGGAAATAATGTATTTAATACCACTGCCTTCTCCTAATCTCCAATAATTTAGCTGTCCATCTCACACTCAAAGGATCCTCCTGTATATTTCCTTTTCTAATCTTTGATCATTTTTAATGTACTAGAATACATTTTTAGGGTGAATTTTATTTCCTAGTGCAATCTTTTTGACGTTTTCAATGATTGCAACTTTTGTTACATTTCTTATAATTCTGATATGATGCCTCCACCGCTTCTGACTTTAAGAATCTAATACCTTTCAATTTCTTCTCCTACCAGTTTATTTCACCACATTGGTTTAGACTTGTTTTTTTATAGATTTGTTACCCCTGGATATACACTGATAAGTACATTTATCTAATAATGTTTTAAAAACTGACCATTTTTGTTCCATATGTTTTCCTGCAAGAACTTCATCCCAATGTTTTCCTTTTTCTGGTTTACTAAAATCTGCCTTTCTAAGATTGAGGTTTTTTTTTATCCCATACAATGTGGTGTTTGATAGTTTCTTTCAAATGAGACCATGTTATGATCACTGTTTCTCAAATATTCCCTGGCTGGAATATATGTTATTTTTTCTACATTGTTTGAGATTACCAAATCCAGTATTGCCATTTCTTGGTTGGTTCCTAAATCCTTTGAGTAATGTAATTGTCTTTTAGAACACCCAAAAACGCGTTTTCTTTAGATGTACTGCTAATCTCATTGCTCCATTTGATGTCTGGATAATTAAAATCACAAATTACTGTATTAAACAATGATCTAGTTCTGCTTCCTTCACCCTTTGCAAAAGTCATTTGGCTTCCTCAATCTCACAGATATTTGCTAGTTTATATCATACCCCTTCAATGGATTTTTATTTTAAACTTTTACTTCCACTGTAAATTTCTATCCATGTACATTTTCACCAATTCCTTCATAAACATCTTCCCTTATAAAAGGATTTTAATCTGATTTAAAATATAAACATACTCCACCACCTCTTGTATTTGCTAGAGCCCTCCTACTGTAAATTAACTAACCAGGGATGAGTTTCATCCCATTATGTTTCAGTAATGCCTATGATATCATACTCCTCACATCTAGCTATTAATGCAAGTTCCCATTTTATCTACCAGGCTTCTCTCATTAGCATCCATTTAATTTTTTTCCAGTCTAAACTATTGTTATTTTATCTGCTCCGGCCTATCTACTCCAATTGGATTTAGTCTTTAAAAGTTGTTTTTTTTAGTATTATCTGCATTTAGTATTGGTGCCTCCCTGATTGCCAAACTCCAATCCCCCCCCCCCATGCACCTACATGAGCCATAGTTATCTCCCCATTCCTATGTATTCTGTCTAGTCCATCAACTCTTGCTTGTCCCTCCCCCCTCCTCCCTAGTTTCAAAAACCTCCAAGCTTTTTAACATATATGGTACATGATATATGATGCAATTTTGAAGCATAGTTGGGGCAGTGCATCAAAACTAGTTTTTTTTGTGTATTGATAGATGGGCCCCTGTGTTTTAAAACAAATTGCTCCATCTTTACAAATACATTTTATAAACGCCCGTAAATCTTAAGACTTATCTATAAAGTATTAAACAACAAAACAGTAACCTAGATTAAATTAATTCAAAAGTAGCATGTGGAAAATGTATTGGCTAATTTGCTACGGCCAAAGAGGCATTAAAAGATCTACCGTACTTACTAAAGTCTTCAGGCTGGGGAAAGTTAAGTCCAAACAACAGCACCATATTTATCAAAGAAAGGGAATCCCATTGAAATGAATTGGAGTTTTTCCTTTAAAATATATATTGCAATTCTTTAGCATTGTTTTTAACCCCCATATTTGTGGTCTATGTTTCAACATAAAGAAAGTGTGTTTGGATGCAGTTTGTGTGGTTTTTTTGGCAGAGTTGAGACATATGTAAGAACAGTTATACCTGATGCAGTATGTTAGACTTGCACCACCTTAGATTGGGAGGATTTTTTAAAACCAAATAATAGGTAAAAAGAACAGCACAGAGGGCCACAAAATGTGGCACTTTACATGTCATTAGAATCTGTGCACCATGTAACTCCATCCAAGGTTGCCAAGGTGCAAGCTGGGGCAGACAGAGCAAATTTGAAGTAAAATGCTTTGATACATAGGGGCAGGGTAATTGGCCAGATTTTACACCAAAATAGCATGGAAACATAGACCCCCTTTATCAGAAAAATGAATCCTATTGAAAGCAATTATGTACACTGGCGACACACTTTATTCGAGCTCGGCTAGTCCCACGAATTCGGGTATACCCGGGTGTATTGAGGTTTGTGACTGTTTTCTGCCCGAGTGCATTGAGGTATTTTCAAAGCAGGGATTGAAGCATTTTATTCCCGCTGGCTGCAATACTGCACAGTATATATATATATACTGCATTACTTCATGAATTTATGCCATCTGGTAGACACGCGAAGCATTGCAGCCTATTAAATCCTAATCATTATCATTTAACAGATCAGCCGCCCGTCAGCCAGGCATGAACCCAGGCTTGGAAGGCAAACACAACGGGGCTTGTCAGAGGTGAGGAGCGGCGCATTCCAGGTATCTGCCAGGTACATACTGGGTATTTGCTCGAATAAAGTGTGTCGGTGCAGTATGTGTTTATTTATTAGAGCCTTCTGGCTGCAAAACTGGGGGGAAAGTACTGCACCAGATTTATCAAGTTAATACATTTCAATTTAATCAACTTGATTTTTTCCTTTGATAAATCGGATGTAGTATTTATACAGTACCACACTTTTGCAGCCAGGAAAGTTTGATAAATCACCCCCTTAGAGTTTCTCCTTTGATAAAATCTGGTGTCATTATTTTGCAGCCAGGAGACTTTAGTAAAAAAAGTCCTTTGGGTCTCCTATTCTATTTATTGTAACGCTCTCTTTCCTTGGGTAGGTGTAGGATTCATTCATTTGACATGGTGGAACAAGTTATTTAATCCAGGCTGTGCTGAAAAAGATAAAAACAGGAGTCATACATTTATAAGGATCCAACAGTGACAGATTGAGTGCTCATTTGCATGTCACTACCCATAATCCCCAACTGCAGTGGAAGCATTGTATGCTGAGTGACTATGGGGTAAGGCTGGTTTGTGGACCTGTCCTCATAAGTGTTTTTCTTTATCTTTGCTTTATGCTGTACGGTGGAGGATTTTCATCACTTTTTACTAACTTTGTAATGACTCACTTTCTGTATCCAGAACAACGGGAAGAGCACTTCACAGCATATTCCACAGGGGCCTACAGTAAGTGAGTTCATGTCTGCTATCACATTCATAAGTTTCCATGACCTTGGTCTAATACAATAATCTTTCACCTTTTGTTAACTCCATTAGCATGTACCCAGCAGTCAAATACTACCATAAGGGGGGAAAAAAATGACATCACAATTTTAAACGTGTGCTTTATTTTTTGAAACTGGTATAAATAAATACAAATTGACACAGAATCATGTTTACTAAACATCGCATTTGATTGTATGACATTACACAGTGTCACAATATTTTAGCTTGTAGTGTCCCTTCACCTGTTGGTGCATATCTCCTGAAGTCCTGTACAATACAATAAATCCTGAAGCTGTATGCAGCCATAGTGGAACCCCTGAGTGTGCACAATTGCAAAAGGTTTGTAAGGGGGAGAAATTGAGCAATGATGGCAGCATTAAATAAAAGAAGTAAAGCAATTGAAGAGATTTTAGGTAAAACTTTATAGTACAAATTCTGAAAGCAAGAACAGACAAAAAACAACTGCATCAGTAAATCATACACAGTCATGAAATGTATCTCCATGTTGTACCAAAGCATAGTATTATGTTTCAAGGCAAAAGTGGTGCTTTTATGGGCAAAATATTGCTCCAGATATTTCAAATAAACACATCTATTGATTTAAATGGGATTTTTTTCCTTTGATACATATGGTGCAAACTTGTTGACTCAGAATTGCAACACTTTTCCCTTGATACACAAGGTTGCATGTACTAAGATCATACTTAACTTTTTTTGTGCGTCAATTTTAGTTTTAAAAAGTAGTACAAACCTTCATAAACTGTGTGTTTGTGACTTCACACATGATGCATAGTTCATTGTTTGATGCAATTTAAATTAAAACAGAATTATGTGTAATTTTATATATAACTCATAATAGTAAATATAAATTATTAGTGGGATATTATTTATAATTGCCATACTGTGAAAATAATACATATTGTTAACATTCTGCAAACTCTACCAATCTGTTTCTATGTTAATTTCCGTTACCATAACTATACTTACCAACTGATGCTTTGTCTTTCTGATGAGCACCAATCTTTGCATTCAAATCTTTCAAAACTTGATGTGACAATTTCATTTGTGGTTAAGTTGGTTGATTTCATGGTAGAACTCTTCCACTTAGTTGTCTATGTGACTTGATGTTGGGACATACACTTGGATTATTTTACACCTTTGTCAACTGTATGACAATTCTGGCTGCTCTTTCCGATGAGCTTTCATACTCTACTATGTTGTTTCTCCATCTCTTGTTAACGATGAAGCTTGCTCAACTGATTTTTTGCCATTTTCTATACTTTTGTGATAGAATAGGTGTCCGCTTCATCCTTTCTTCTTGCTTCACTAAGGCCAACCATATCCCAGTGATTCTTCACTGGAGGGAGTCCAGTAGTTGTAGGTAGCCAGGTTTAGGTTTTAATGGCAGCTTTTGTTTAACATCTGGGGATTCTTAGCACCCTCTGCCTTCATGAAGAATATGGGCCATTGATTTATGGTGTGTTCCATATTTGGTGGGTTGAGGCCTTACTTGCCATGCCGGCCTCATTAGCATAGCGGCAAGTACGTTTCCCACTTTAGCCGGCTATACTGTATTGTTCACGTTTTCATAGTATTTCATAGTACTGTTAATCCTACCAGCACAAGTGTATCTATACATCTTCCTGAACACCTGTTGTCAGTTCCACCTTACTGCCACTTTGAGGTTGTGAGATAAATAGGTTATTGGATCAACGTGGAGAATAGAGGCTTGCAGCCGCAGTACCTGGAAGATCCCTGGGGGGGGCATCATCCAGCAGTGGATTGGCAAAGGCTATAGATGATGGTGATTATATATTGATATACCATCACTGTCCTCTAGGTGCTGGATCAGTGCAGTAAGGACATTATCAGCTCTCAGAGAGTTAATCCTCCTTAGAAGTAGCTAGTTCAGCTGATGCCTAATTGATAAGGCTGAACTCCTGATTGCTCATGGAGTTTTTAATAGTCAGGAAGTGACTACAGAGTGCTGCCATGTGTGAGAGACACACCCTGAGAGATAGAGTGAAAGATTACTGTCCCAGAGAGGGGGAAAGAGAAGTGCTCCCCAGCTAAAGAAGGAAGGCTGGGACAGCCCTTGACAGTGGATATACAGAGGAGAGTTTCTCTGAGCTCACATGGGGCCGAATTCCCCTAAGGAAGGCAAGGAGGAGAGACCGTGCTGAAGCAGGGACGTCTGCTCCAATGAACTAACACCCTTTATTATTGTGTGCAGAGACTGTATACATTGTTGCATATGCCAGGGCATGTTTTAAGCTGGGAGCCAGTATAGTTGGCCAGCTGTGGTTAGAAAGGGCTTAAGCCAAATTGAGTTATTTTCGCTAACGGGAATAGGTATTTTATGATTTGTTTGACTTAAATTTTATCATATGATTTAATCCCTGTAAATAAACCCCATATAAGAAATACAGTGTTTCCTGCCTTAAATTGGGATGTAAAGAGACTGCAACGTGGTGTGGGCATCACAATATATACATATATATATATACACACACACACACCACTTAGCTATAAATCAGTGTTCTTAGTTGTGTAATATGTAAGGAACTTATAAATGATTAAATAGTTTATTGTACATTTGCCACAGACTGTTGCCTCAACAGTTTTTGGCCACCCCAGGTGATTTTTTGGAAAGGAAGAATAATGGTGCACAAACACACAAAGAGACATTGCTTTGTAATGTATGCATCAACTTCTTAACAGGTGTCATAATGCTGGGAGAAGTTTTCCAACACTCCCCAAATTAGAAGCTGGTACATGTGGAGAAACATTGGAGCAAAGGGCTTTGATACATTGATGCAAAGAGGCACAAAATTAAAACAGCTGCTAGAGGATGTTTTTTTTGCAAATCCAGGGTAAACACTGCATTTGTTTTGCAGCCTGGATAATTTGATACTGGAGATAACTCCCTGTGGGGGATAATTTACTAAAGTCTCCCAGCTGCAAAACTGGGGAAACGTCTGTGCAAAGTATTGCACCAGATGTAATAAAGGAGATACTCTTATTTATTTTTCTTTGATGAATATGGTTCAGTGTTTAGCACTGGCTTTGCCCTACTTTTGCACCTGGGAGACTTTAGTAAATAGACCACTATATATAAAGGCAATTTTGTAAAAAAAATCTGGGCATTTTCATTTTGCCCCTATGTATCAAAAAATGTTGCTCCAATTTTGCCCTGTCTGCCGTAGCTTGCACCTTGGGGGAGTGTCAATAGGAGGAGTTGGGAGGAGTTACATGGTGCATAGATTATAATGAGATGTATGACATTCAGTTACTCTGTGCACAATTCTTATTCCCTTTTAATTGCAACAACAATCCTCTGTATCTGAAGTGGCGTAAATCTAACATAGGGCATCAGATGTAAGAAACCATTCTTATATATGCCGTAGCTCTGCTCCAAAAAGCACTGTGCTTCAAAACACATGTTTTCTCTCCGTTGATGCCTAGACCCCTTAACACTTAAGAGGGCTATGGTCAATTCTATTGAAATCAATACATTACTTATTTGATAATAAACAGTACAACTGGTGCGTTTTGTTTGTTGCCCTAGAATTGCATCACGTTTGCCTTGGTACATAGGCCCATATCTATTCAAGGGGGGGGTCTCTATAAAAGTCTGTCGAATGCAAAACTGGGGGAAAGAAACAGTACCAGTTTTTTTTAAGGAAAAACATCCCCACTGAAACTAGATGGATTATTTTGTTTTGTAAATATGGTGCAGCAGTTTTGTAGCTTGGGGAATTTCATAAAAGACACCCGGCTGTAAAAACGAATTTAAAGGGAGAGCAACAAATTGCACCAGATTTATTAAAGCATAAAATCCCATTGTCTTAAGAGGGATTCAATTTATTTGATAAACCTGGTGCAGTTTATTTGCTTAAATGTTGCTCTCGCTTTTGCCACGGCCGCAGGGCCAGCTTGATGGAAAGTGCCCCCGCCTCTGTAGCTCTCTTACCTCTTCTGGCATCATCTCCTCGTGCAGGGTCCTGTCATCATGGCTCTGCGACGTCAAATCACGTCGCATTGCACTGACAACGGGATGTCATGTGATGTTGCGACGCTATGTGGCGTCACATTGCTATAACAACAGGACGCCCTATGGCACCGCATTGCCATGACAATGTGACGCCACATGTCACCGCAACATCCCATTGTCATAGCAATGTGACACCATTTGACATCACAGAGCCATGATGGTGGGACGCTGGGGAGATGCCGCCGGAGAAAGTAAGAGTCAAGGTCCCCGCACTGAGCCCCATAAACATCCCAGCTGTCCCTGGCCACCAGGATATATCTTTTGTATGCAAGGTTCAACTCTTTATTGACCTCCCATTCCCCACCACGTGATTGCGGTCGCGTCGGGCCCGGATCCCTGTCCCCTCAACAGCGCGCCTTGGATGTATGCAGGCCATGACTGCACAAGCCCCATTAATGAGGATTGAAGGCCAGGGAGGGTGTATGTTGGTCATTGGAATGTCTGTTTGCTTGACCACTTGCCTGTGGCCCCAGCTTCCCCAGCAGACCAGTCCAACCCTGGACAAAAAAAGTTAATATTTGAAATTATGTTTGCAGTAGGGACTCTGAAAGGGGGGATTATTGTTTATCATGATAATGTAGTGAAAACTATGGGGCATATGTATTAAGGCAAAAGTAGAGATAAATAACTGCAGCAAATGTATCAAAGATGAGTCCCATTGAAATCAATAGGGTAATGTAGCAAGGCAAATGTAGCTCAAAATTGATGTAAATTGCATAATTTTCTTATGTCTTTGTATCAATGTGCTGTACTGTATTAAGGTATTTGCTCCAAGATTGTAATTTGGGGAGTGTCAATAGGAGTTAGTGAGGAGTTACATGACACACAGATTATAATGAGAAATATCCTACTCTGTGTCTAAGCATCACTTTTCTTGTACTTGTATCAAAAACATTTGCCAAGTTTGAGGTGGCGTACAGTTTTCTGGCTAGCAATGTGCATCAAAGAGAAGAAGCACTTTCTTACATTTGACGCAAATGCAAACAGAAAATGGAGTGATGCATCAAACTAAACTTCTAATTGCAATTTCTTTACTTTGACATTTAGTCACTTAATGGAGCTTTGTGGATATGGATCAACGGCTTTAAATAACTGTTCTGGTTATAGGCGACATCATAATTATACATTGTCCATGGGTCAATACAAAAATATTTAACCTCTGTGTATCGGAAAACCCAGATACTGTATGCAATCCGCACCAGATATGCAGGCTGTTAAAGAACAAAACTCCCCTTACTTTCAATGGAATTGTTTTGTTGATGCGTCCAGTGCTCTTTTGTCTGGATATTGCACTTGTTTTGTTCCAGGAATACATCATCCAAATACTCTTCACAACAGCAAAGCATTAGCACAGTAACAATGTTTGTTGTTACAGTATCATTAACATTAACTGCTGATTTGGAAACGTAATATGTAGGCAATCTGCTTGTATATCAATTGGCGATGGGGCTTTATGCTTTGAAATCTCCCAGTCTAATTTGGAAAATTGGTATACTTACAGGTACCTGTACGTATGTATGATTTGGAGCCAGATGGCTCTTTTGTGTGCCAGCAAGTATAGGCAGAGGGGAACAAAGGCTATTAGCTGGATTTAATTATGGGTCATTACGCAATCAGAAATTTTCTTGCTCACAGGATCTCATATACAAAAGGTAGAAACATGCAGAAGAGAACTAACAAAATTATTATTTTATCCCCCAACTGAACAAACAACTGGCAACTCTCCTTCGTTTGAAGGTCAATATCTCTTTTGGTCTGAACTAGAGACAGGCGAATGACTTCAAATTTGTTGTACAAATGGTTTCTTGGTTTTTTTCCCTTAATTTAGTGCTTTTACTCAATTTCCGCAAAAGTTTACATATGGTCAAATATAAGTGAAAAAACACGAAAATGGCAGTACAATGGGTCATTTAATTTCTAGCTAGATGACCGCATTTGTGCAAATTCTTCAAATGTGTTTTGTAACATTTTCCTGGTTCATGAACTTTTGCGACAGTTTTGCACATGTCCAATCCTACAGTAACTAACTAAACATTTTCCCTTTAGAACCAGGAGATCACACAGCAATTACAGTACAAACCAGTTATCAAAAACATACACAATCATTTTAAAATTGGTGACATAGACTTTTATGCACCACTTTAAAGAGATGTATTCTATATTTTCAAGAACAGAAAAGGTGGGGTAGATCAGCGGTGCGCAAACGGGGGGGGGGGGTGCGAGATTGTATGCGGGGGGCTCAGGGTTTACAGAGGCCCCGTGCACTTCCCGAAGGCACTTAAATTAAGTGCCAGGGAAGCGGCGAAGGCCTCTGTGAACTGCACTTACCTTGGCTCCAGCGGCTTCTGGAGACACGTCACCATGGCAACGAAGCATCAGATGACTCCGCCAGGTTATGTTATGTTAGTTGACATGGCAATATGATGTCATAACGCCGGAGCCAAGGTAAGAGGGGCACGGAAAGAGGGGAACAGCCGGTAGGAGGTGCAGGGAAAAAAGATTGCGCTCCCTGGGGTAGATCTTATTCGCTGCAAGAAAAAGGAAAATCATAGATTTCTCAACTAGAAATTGGTATACTCCACCATAGTACCCATTACAATCTGACCACTGTATAAATACTGTCTAAGTCCCACAATTTGCTGTCAAAACTCAAATAATTAATTAGGCAAACTGACATTTTCCATTTAATTAATTTTTCATCTTTTCTTCTATTTCTTTAGTTTAAAGGCATTTGGATAAAGGATGGTGACCTGATTAATGCCAGTCAACTAACCCCAGATTTCCAAGACCCTTTAGTCCAGGAAATCCTGTTAGCATTTACTAAACAATTTATAGTCCTAATCTTAATTCTTGAAAGAACCAAACCTCAGAATGACTGGGTAAGACTTACGTAGCAAATGACAGGATCAAACTTCCATGCGTTCCATGTATCAAGACAAATGTGGTGCAATTCTGGGGGGAAAACACTGCACCATATGAGTCAAAAAAAGAAAGAAATCCCCTTGACATGAATACGATTTTTTCTTTGAAGCATCCAATGCAACTTTTTTGCCCCAGAGTTGCACCACTTTTGTTTTGATACTTAGACCCCCAGGAAAATGTGCTGGGTCACTGTACGTATCAAAGCCTCCCGGCTGCAAAACTGTTGCAACACTGGAGAAAAACAAGTCCACCAGACTTATCAAAGAAAAAAAGTCTTGTAAAATGCAATGGGATATTTTTCAATTGGATTCATTTTTTTAACCCGTTTTAGCACACTTTTGCAGCTGGGAGATGTTGATACCCTCTTGTGGGTATATACAAAAGTCTCACAGTTGTAAAACTGGAATACGGCTAATGCAAGAAATGCACCAGGTTTATTAATGGGAGTCCCATTGCTTTCAATTGGATATTTTTTTTTTTTAATATGGTGCTCGTTTTTGCTCTGATTTTTGCTCCAGATTTGCAGTTACGGCTTGGGAAACTTTAGTAAATAGGTCCCTGTGAAACATAATAACCCTCGTAGTTTTCATTGACAGATCATGTTGAACAACATATTCAACTAGGAGGATTTGTCTGGCCTTTAACTCATACTGTATTACGATGGGGAACATGCATTAAAGTCTTCCAACTGCAAAAGTGTAACAAAAACCTGTTTCAAAGTAAAAAATGCTGCTGTTTCCTATGGAACCCTTTCTTTGATCAATCTGGTGCAACTTTTTCTCTCCAGTGTTGCCCCACATTTGCAACAGGAGATTGTAATAAATGGGGGATTTGTATCGACTTTAAGAGAATGCGAATAGAAGTCTATTTTGACACAATGTTCTATTTTCTGTGTGGGTCAAATGTAAGAAAATGTTTATTAAGAAAAAGGGGTTATGCCACTTCAGACCTGGCAGATTTTTGTGTGTGCAGAAACAAAACTAAAAAGTGATGCATGGAGACGTGCAAAATTTCACACATCTCATTATGATCTGTGCGTCATGTGACTCCTTCCTAACTCCTCCTATTGGCACTCATCAAAACACAAGCCGAGTCTCTGATGCAGTGACACAAAGAGAGACAACATGAAAATGACACAATTTGCATCATTGTTACTCCAAATGTCTCATGCATAAAAGAGACGCAATGCAGGCACTCAGTAGTAGGTTAGTGAGGGGTACTTAGCTGTCGGTGCTCTGTGTCCAGGGAGATCCATGGGTCCCAGAAATAGCCAATATGCAAAAAGGAGGTAGGCACACAGACTGAAGCCAAAGTTAATTTAATGTGCCATGCATAACCCTCATCGACTATGGTAGTTAAGAATCAAAATCTGCTAGCGGCAAAATTTGGCCAAACTAGACTATGTATTAAAAAAAAAAGTTCCCATAGGTTACAATGTGTGGGGCCTACATATTAGGCATTGCAAATGGGGTTTTTGCCACATGGAAATCTCATTTTAAATTACGCATGTGTGTGCTTATGTACTAACTTGAAATTTCTCAATCTGCACCATCAGCATGAAAAAGGATTTTTTTAAACATTTTTGTGGTGCACAGAAATAGGCCGCGTTAGGCTTGCAGATGTTAATAGTTTGTTGAGTGTTTCTGGGCGCTTAACCAAGTAGCGCCAATATTGTTCACCAAGTTCTTGGCGTAAACCCTAAAAAGTCTGTTCATATAATTAGCTTAGAATTAAGTTGCTAAACACCAACTAAATATCTATTTGACACAGCATGGATGCTTCATTATATAGGTTAACAAAATGTTTTTTCACAGTATGGCTATTATAAAAAAAATATTACACAAATACTTGATATTTACTAACACTGGTTCTAAATAAAAAATACATATAATTCAGTTTTCATTTATCAGGATATTAATCAGGTATTCAACATGATGAAATGTATTAATATTAATTTAAACAATGAATTATGCATCCTATTTATGAAGGTTTCATACATACTGTACAATGCCTATTTCAAGAATGATTGTACAACTTTTTAGCACAAAAATTGATGCACAAACCAATTGATATATGATCTTATGGGTTTTTGACTGGAAGCATCAAAGTGACCACCAGAATTGGCGATATCTGCCATTGACTTTAATGACAGGTATTACCAATTCGGGGGTCAGTACAGAGTGCGCTTAACTTTAATTACTCCCGGCCAATGTATCAAGGCAATTTCTTAGCACAACCGAGGCATTTTAACCCTACACCTATATATTAAGGCATTTAGCTTCAATTTCTTTCCCCCCATCTGCTCTATCTTGCTCTATGGGGATAGTCAGTCAGGGAGATTGAAGGGAGTTACATGCTGAACATAATAAATTGTATGACATTCTATGTCCACATCGGAAGTGGAGCAGGTCTAACATACTGCATTAGATTTTTAAAAAAAAACCTGTTCTTAAATATACCGCAGCTCTGTTCCAAAAAACAGGACAGCACGTTTAAATACACTTTTCTCTATACTGCTACATAGGGGACTATTCTCATAGCTCCAACCCTCTTTTAAAGAGCTCTTTCTGATCAGATTGGCATGCTTTACATTTCTCTAAAGGCTTCTCGCATGTCCAGTCCATGCAGGAAAGGCTTTTTTAGAAGCAGGTTCAGTCCGCCTCTGCAATTCTTGTAGCTCCGTTAGGAAAATTGCTTCTAAAAACTCACATTTCTTTCCCTCCACCTCAAGGTTGGTGAGATTGGCATTGAAAGTTACATCATAAGCATTAAATATGGGTTTGGTGCATATAGCACCGCACGTCATTCCGCTTCAAATGCAGTACAATCCCGGTGGTTTGGCTGTTAAACTATGCGGTTTGTCACATTTTGTAGACGCAGTTTAGAAAATGCGATTTGCAATAGAGAATAGTTTTTTTTCCCACATTTCCTCCCGCTACTTCTGAACATGCCAAACTGCATGGTTTGGTACTAATAACTTCGGAGCTACTAGAATAAGCCCCCTAGTGCCCATGGTACAAAGAGCCAATCATATGTTTGCTTCGATAAATATGGGGCAGTTTTTTACTCCACTTTTCCCACTGTTCTATAGTCGACAGAATTTGATACATCTGCCCCCACGTATCAAGGCAAAATTGGTGGATTTCTGGGGCAAAACAATTGCATAAAATATATCAAAGAACATAATCCTAGTCATTTATATGAAATGGTTTTTTCTTAGATAGATGTATAAAACACACAATCTATATATCATTATGTTCCCCGCCCATAAAGCTACTTGGATATCTCTGAATATTTTTTGTAAAGAAGTTTGATTTCAGTAGTATAAAAGCACTGGGAACAGTGACCAACAAATTTAACTGTAAAAATAAAAACATACAGTATGCTTTCCTGAATTCGGGGTGACAAAAAAAATGCAACAAGAAAACATGATACATTTGATAAATTCATGTTTCGTGAAACTATGCCATTGCAGTGTTATTCATCCATCTCTGAAGTTTTGCAATGATTTATGAGCTTTCCCTGGGCTCTGCCCCCAGTGGTAGCCATATTCCGTTAATATTACCCTAAAGATGTTGTTGGTTTAAACCCATCCAAGGCTGAAAGAGGGGATCTCCTAATTTCTAAGTCAGATGAGGATACCTCAGTACAAACTACCCAGGGTTCTCAGAAACTTTTTCCAATATGAGCTCCTTCTCCACTTTTGGTACCAGATAGAGATTTATAAGCCACATGAGGATTAAACAGATACTAGGGAATTATGGGATTTTCACAGAGGGACTCCCTGACCTAGTACAGTATGTACATGCTGATGTCCCCCTTTTTAGTATTAAAAGAAGGCAACCCTCTGTTACATTTCAACATCTTAGGAGATGCTCTTCAAGAATCCCCTCCCCCCCCACATCCCCCTCCTTATGAGGTAACTGTTACATTTACACAACACCACCGTGTGGCTTTTTGGTCAGGAAGTAATATGTCAGACAGCACACAAGCAAGGGGTAAAGATTGTGTTTTACCTATTCAAATTAAGAACTTCACAGAGGCTGCATTGGAATGAAACCAGTAGAACCCTAACTGGCATGAAACTACCATAACGGACTGGGTAAATTCTTCAATGTGACCGAGACATTGATGTTTTACTTTAGGAAATGGCACCTTCTTCAGCAGAGTTCTGTGACACAGACACTTTAATAATTTGCTCTATTGGTGGGGTCACTCACTAAACAGCAGTAAAAACAGCGTGCACGGTAAACTTATTCACATGGATGGCCCCACCCTGTGTGGCATGCCACATCATATATAGGGGAATATCTCCTGTATGTGAATTGATAAGATTTGTTTATCACCACTGAAACACTGGTATTTTCATGAGCTAATTAGTTTGTTTTTATGGCTTCATAACATAATCTCTAACGTTCTCAAGATATGTTAGCCTTTACATGAAAAATAAAACAAAATACATATTTTAGGGATCTGGGGGGAAATATGTTATCACAAATAGGAACAAAGGAAAAAAAACTATTAGCAATTTTTTTGATTGTTTTTGTTCAGTATTCATGATTTTCCATGTAGGGCTCTATCTGCCGCAGCAGAATTTGAGGATCATAGTTCCATTGCCTGAAATCCAACAGAAAGCTTTCAATGTGAAAGCAACGAGGCTTTAATGAGTCTTGAAGTATATTAGTTCAGGTTTGCATACAAAGGCCCTTAGTCAGGGTGGATGACCATTAACTAATTAGTAAACTCTGTTCATTAGAATAGAAGTCACTGCATCGTTAGTTGTGCATTACCCTGTTTCACACCGTAATCAATAAAAGTCAAAGAAAACACCTTGTTCCAGATTCATCCAATATTAAAATACAAAGTGCACATGATTAAAAAAAAATATTTTGAAAACTGCACGGGAGGTGGGGAGGTGGGGAGGTGGGGAGGTGGGGAGGTGGGGAGGGGGGGGGGTGGTCACATATCAGGATGAACAATTCTCAGTTTAAACACTCTTCTTCATGGGAAAGATAACTTGAAACCAAACACCAAAACCAGAAGTAGATAGAACAAAATAAACATTAAAGCAATAGTCAAAAAGTTATAGTGATCTGGACTGTTAATACTAGATGTAAAATAGTGGTTTTAATTTACAATTTTAGCTTTTGATTTAACCCTGGAATTCAAACTGTCTGCCAGCCACCCTACGGTATTTAGACAATACGGTATGTATTTGTTTCCCTACTGTGTCAATTATAAATCTTTCCCCACAAGTTTGTCCTTGGTATTGCATGTCTTAGAACTGCCATTAGCTGCAGTAGTACTGCAGTGCAACAGTTTATAGAAGTGGCCAACTCCAGTCCTCAAGAGCTACCAACAGGTCAGGTTTTCATGGCATCCCTGCTTCAGCACAGGTGGTGCAGTCAAAGACTGGGCCACTGATTGAGCCACCTGTGCTGAAGCAGGGATATCTTCAAAACCTGACCTGTTGGAGGCCCTTGGGGACTGGAGTTAGCCACCCCTGTTTTATAGCAATACATGTAACCCTTCAGTATTACAGCTCCTGAAGGTTTTCAGAAATGTTTATGACCTTAGTGAGGGTAATCTAATGCTTTCGATGTCAGCAGCTCCCTCTAAGTAATTTGCAAATTTGTGCATTACTTTTTGGTCACAAGGGACATTTTCCATTTATATAGTACATAAATTTCAGAAGCCTATGAAATTCGAGTGCATATTCTAATATGTAGGTTTGAGTCACTCAGAATTATTTGTGTGGGTGCTATAATGCTGTACATACAGTATGTAAATAAGACTGTTCCGGTTGAACTTTAGATGCAAAGGCTGAAGAGCAAATTCATTTGGTAAAGGTATTGATTTAGGAACATTTGAAAAACCTTGGAATCTGGATGTACATTTAGTACTAATTCTGTTTTGACAGATGACCTTTATGTATTTGGCCTTAGCAACAATAACAGCATTATGTGCTGTGTACACGCATCACTTCTTGCTTGGAAAAGCATAAACATTCCTTTGGGAGTCTTGTGCTTTCTCGCTCCTTTTTCTTATTTAGGGTTTATTAAGAGGAAATAATAACACAAAATAAATGGCTTGGAAAAGATTATCCCATTAAAGGCTATCAAGGGTTTTCATATGAACGTTTTCAGGAACATTAAAGTTTTTTCCACAAGTCTGTGGAAGAGATCTAGATGTATTGTATATAGCTCTTATTTTTTGCCAATAAAAGTATGTTTCCCTACATGTTGTTGGTTCTCTTTGCAAATGTATATTCTACAAGCTAACAACATACTCTACCTATATTTGCAATTGCTGAGTTTAGTACTGTTTCTTTCCTTTTTCTGTTGAGGCTAAAATTACATTTTTGGAACATCCATGTAATGGGCTGTATTGGATATTTGTTTTAATATTTCTTACCCACACAGATCAGATGTTTCATCAAAACATTCTCTCAGTAAGACCTACGGTGAAACGCAACATACAAAACAGAAAACATCAGACAGTTGTAATTTGGTCAACCACTCTAGTGCTGTCCAAGTCCACCATTTCAACGCACTCTATCTCCTCGTGGCTCTCTGGAGATTTCTTTTCTTTCCTCTTCTTCTTTGAAGGTGGCACAAAAGTCAGTATAACTGGTAAAATGGCAAAGCAGTGAAAGAATGTAACAAACGCGATTAAAAACAAGCACCTGAACAGTGTACAAGTCAGATTTGAAGGCACAGCAGCGAGAGGGATCAGGCCAACAGTATAACAGAGGTAGCTCTGTAAAATAGCTACCCCATGCACTTCCAGGGAATTTTTTACCCATTTAGTTCTTGTGAATTCTTTGCCGAGGATAAAAGTTGATATTAGTGGTGCACAGTTGTCTATTGTGTAGTTAATCCCATAGATTAGGCAAAGTATTGAAATACAGTCCAGCTCAACTTTCCACAATGTCATAAACCCAATTACTCCAAATTCCACAGAGGCAACAGTTAGCGTGATCCACACATTAATGATTGAGCTTGCAACAAGGAATGCAGAGAAGAACAACAGAAACAAAGCACTTATGCAGGAGTTCTGTAGAGGGGCTCCCACTGAAGAAGCATATCTATCCATGTAGACAAAGGATGGATTGAAGACAATGAATTTCACTTTGGATGTTAGGGAAAGTTTTCTTAAAGTCTCTAGGAGATCATAAAGTTCCTCCCTGTTCGTTTCCATTGTCTTTGCAACTAGAAACATCCTGGAGGCCACCACATCAACGTCATTGTTGTATTTTTTGGGAATGATGATGTCCTCAGAAAAAAGTGCATACCGGGGATTTTTCAGAAAAGAGTACCTCAGTATATCCGTGAAGTTCTTTTTGGGCAATCCAGTAGACATGTTAAGTTTTCTGAGATAATTTAGATAGCTCTCAAACCAAGATATTCTAACAAACCCTTTAGTGTACTCTAGTACGTCCTCCTGGACACTTGTATTCCAGTATTCTATGGACTCATAGATGTAAAAGCCAATGACAGGGCTATAGTTACTGAAGTACTTTTGCTGGGCAGTTGTGTAAGTAATAGTTCGTGTCTCAGTTGCTACAATGTTGCTCAGATCTGACCCTTCATTGACCTGCAGGTAGCCCATTAAGGCAAAGGAAATATAAACAAGGTAAAAGAGAACTACAAAAGGCTTTACATATGTGTTTGTTATCCAGTCACAGTAATAGCGCTTGAGGAAGCAAACTAAAAGATGACTTTCATAAGAGTTTGTTTCTTCTGAGTCTGCTGTGTCTTCGCTAAACTTTGCTGTCATAAGGAACCTGTACCACAATGACTTGACCTGTAGAATATCAGGCTTTGGCACCTTTCTGCAGAAGATACTATGCTGGTAGTTGTTTTCAATGTAACCAGTAAACACAAGGCTAGAGCCATAAAATGATAGTATATAGAGGTAGTTGAAAAAGATTGCTATACATGAATTGCGGCAAAAAATCCTTGCAGCTTCAATGTTTGTGAAAGGACTGGCACCAATCCCAAAGGTGACTAAATACATGGCAGTGGTGAGAGAAAATGAAATCATAGTGTCCGCGTATACAACTGCAGTTCTCTCTTTCACATGCTGATCCTCTCTAGTTTTCCTCCAAGACGACAGCATTTCAAATGTCCCATATAATCCATGACCTTGAAAAGAAGAAAGAACACAAAATGTTATGACAGGTCCTTTTTTGGAAATTTGATTATTTATAGTAAATAGCATTTCATAAGTACTGTAGTGCCCACGGTTATTCTAACACAAACCAGTGGCAATCGACAAAAAAACCCAGGTACACCCAGGTACATGCTGGATACATGCCTTAACTTGCCTTAAACTAGACCCAGCATTTCTGCATTGATTAATGGCCCATCAGATTAACAGCGGGGGTCCCTGGCAGTCCCATTCAAACTAATGGGACTGCCAGGGACCCCTGCTGGGTTAATCCTATGGGTCATTAGTCAATGCAGAAATGCCTTAAACTTGCCTTAAACTAGCCAGGTTACACCCAGCACATACCCAGAATGTAACCGGGCTAGTTTAAGGCAAGCTTCAGAATACTCGTGTTCTGGTCTGTATTTATTGCAATAGCCCAAGCCGTTAAAGTTCGGAGGGAATGTTTAAAAGTTATGATTCTGTTTGCTATATTTCAGAGTGTGCATTATTTGTGATCCTATGCATAATGATTTCTTTGGGAGCATGGTTAACACAGAAATGTATCTATGTACGTTTTTACTTTTAATTTTCCTCTAAACTCTTCCAAATGTAAGTTGATACAAAATGAACATACTCAATGAACATCACTTTTGTCACCCTGAAGCTTTTTACTGAGTGCTTTGTGATTACTCTTTCCAGTTATTTTACTTAACAGACAATGAATCAATGGGAATGTAGGGAGTCACAACCAGCAGCCATTGCTGGTTGTGGCTCCCTGCGCCTTTGATTCATTGTCTACTCTAGCATTTGTTTGGAGATACGCCACTGGGATCAAGCAGTAGCTAAACTGTCATAGCAAGATTGAAACACTGTGAGATCACGGTTAACAGGGATGGCCACACTTTACACGGAACAGGACAATGATCCTCACTATCATCCATGACCCCGTGTTCTGCACAGGTGATAAGTTACCTTTGTTATGCAGGGCTGACCTTAGGGAAAGCCTTGGGCCCCATGTCCTCTCTCTCCTCACTCTCTTGTTTGTGTCAAGGTGCAACTTTCACCCAACCAGGGAGGTGGAGGAAAAAAGCATGGGGCTCCCACCTCTGGTTGGAAGTTGGATCCCCGACAGGAGGAGGGAGAGAAGGGAGCGCGGGGCCCCCGGAACTGCAGAGAGGTGAGTGCGGGGTGTGGTGTGGTCATGTGTGTGCATGCGCTTTTACCTTTTCCACATTGGGCTGTCTCCTACAGAATCGCGTCATGGCAACGCGACATCACGGTGTCACGTGGCGCCTTGATGCTGACGGAGGAGGGTAGCTGGTCTAGGTAAGTCCTGCTTGTTTTGACAGAGAGATGCCCCTCTGCCAACATGCCACCTTGGGCCACGCAAAACCTATGCCAGCCCATAGGGCCCGGGTAGGTGAGTTGACTGTACATGACCTCTGATATATGCTATTCTAATCTATCAATCCCACATGGAAGCAACATTATAACCTATTTGAATATCATGCTATCCCCTTTCCTGGAGCATCAGACAGCCCCTGGTTACCTTGCATTTTACTTAACAGAGCTGGAAAATAGGAAAACAAGTTAAAAAAAAAGTTACGTTATATTCATGCGAAACTGTTACTATAAGAAGCAACAACCTTCCGAATGTTTTTATGCTACAGAGTTCAATGGTAGGAAGGCAGCATGGAGGAATATGTACATTCAAAAAAGAAACCTTTTCTTCAACTTCTTGAGTGACCACTGCCTTCTACCAATAAATTAATTAAAACACAGGATCTACCACAAGATCAAACCCTTGACAGCACATAGTGCACTGCGATTTTTTTGTTCCGGTACAGTAAGAACTACACTACCGACACACTTTATTAAAGTGTGGCCGGTACCGCAAGCCGGGAGATTTCCCGGCTTGCTAGTGGCCGCCCCTCGGCGTGCCGCGCGTCATAGACGCGCGGTCACGCGTCTTCGGGAGCCTGCGCCCCCTGCACGCGCGTCCAGGGCTCCCCGAGGGAGCCCTGGTGTCCCGCGATCGCGGGACGGCGGCAGGGGGTTCCGGGGGACCCGGCGGACCCGGCAGCGGTAGGGAGAGCGCCCCGATCGGAGGGCGCTCTTCCGCTGCTTCGGCGCGCGCCCGTCACTCTCGGGCGCGCGCCAGGCTACTGCTGCGGCCAAGAACGGGCAAATGCTCGAATAAATAAGCAGTATAAGAAGCACGAACTCTAAAAAAGTTTTTTTCCGAAGTTTATGTTACATAGAACATATTTTCATTGTTTTACATGAATATTGACTACAGCTTTTTAATGTTGTTTTAGGACGTTTTCAAAGGGTCAAATGATGTGTGTCAGAATGAAATCCTGACTTTTAAGTGGGTGGTCCAGTTGGAGTCTATTCGGCCAACGGATGTGTGTAAGAAGATATGTTTGATTAAACTATGGGTAACATTGAAGGGTTAGACTAGAGATAAAGATGTATTAAGTTTCTTTGTTCCCTCTGGTAGGGATATATTGGGATATATTGCAACGTTCTACATGAATACTGCAATTTAATCCAATCTAAACTCTGTTATATTGCGATATGTGGTGTTATCTAGGGGAACAACGTACATACTATATCAGTATTTAGCAGCCAGAAAGAATAAATAATTTTGAAACACATACAGTAAATAGTGTGAACTGTAATATGTGGCTCAGTTAAGTAATCTAACCTTGAAGAAAAGAACACACATTTGGTATTCATTGCTTAACACAGACGTTTGTGAATTGTCAGCAATTATGAAATATTGCCAATTATCTAGAATAGTGTTCAAGGGCAAATACGGTAATGGGCTGGGAGCTCCAAAAGTATTTGGGGCAACACAAGCTACTTATCCTTGACCTGAGTGGCAACATGAATAGCTGCTAAAAAATATTGAGGAGATTTAACACCATGTATGATTTATCTTCACCCATCTCAAGAAGAGGTACTGTATCAAGATCATTTATTTAGTGGAGGTAAAGTCACAACCAATTCATATAAGAGGGAGAGGAAGTTAGTTAAACAATATACTACCCGCTTAATCTTCCTTACATGCAGTATACTATGATTAGACTTAATTCTTCAATTTAAATACACACACACACACACACACACACACATACACATATATAAACTCAATCTGTACATACATACCTCTGAAATGTAATATAATGCCACCTGCCTGCTAAAGATATGATGATCTGCTACTTTTTCTGTTAATTGGCAATACTATATCATTGGGTTATGTTCTTGTATGTCTATTTTTCCCATCTTCCCATGGAGTTATACATCCTGTAAGAAATTAAAATATCATTGATTGGTTCTTAAACCTCTCCTGGGAATCCTCAAACATATTTTATTTTTGGGATAACTGGTAAAGACGATAGCTATGTAGTGACTTGTGCTGCAAATTAATTGGTTATGCCTAAAACTTGGTTTTATTCAGTATTTTAAATGATAGGTTTGAAACCACTGACATAAACTAATCAACATAACTGAATAGCTGAATTGCTGCAAAGGAAGGGGACTGCTTGCTTATTATGGGCATTAGCAAACTATTACATAGAGCAAGGGTGCGCAAACTGTGTTTATTTTTGTTGGGGCGCGGCGGTTACAGAGCGCTAGGCCTCTGTAACTCACTTACCTAAATTCTGCTAGCTTCGGGCGGCACGGTGCCAAGGCCACGAGGCGTCAAATGACGCTGCGGGGTCACGTCACGTGATCCCTGCTGTGTCCTTTGGATGCTGCGTGGCCATGGCGATGGGCGTCAAATAATGCAGTGGGGTCATGTGACGTCACAGGACCCCGCAACGTCATTTTAAGACACGTCGGTCACATGACATGACATCACATGACCCTGCGGCATCATTTGACACCGGATTAAAGTTAAGGGGGGCGCGACACATGGGGAGAGCAGGTAGTGGGACACAGCGCAGAAAGTTTGCGCACCCCTGACATAGAACATACGTATATCTAGTTCCAGAGGAACCCAAACTTAATGTGCCTTGAAAGATTCTAAGTTAGTGGTGGATACAAAAAAGACATTTAGCATTGAACAAGTTAACAAATGTAGGATTGTACCTCATTCTACAGCATACTGTACATATATAAACATAAAGTAGCCAATAAACATACACTCTACTAAACCATTTGTGAGTTTGATTTTCTCCTGATAAAATGTTTTTTGCTAGCCTAATAATTTTAGTAAATCAGACTTGTTTTTATGTATTAGGATAGACACAGTGTACTTTAAACAGATTAACCTCTATTTTCTATGCATCATCCAACCTCTGATTTCTAAACAGCACTCCGAATTAAAGAAACATTGCATCACCATACCTGTAACTGGAGAGAAGGGAGCAAAACTGCCAATTTAAAAACATCTATATTACCTCCCTCCACCGTCCACTAAATCTATCTGGAAGTACTTTAACTCCCTGGACATAACATTAAATAAAAAGCACAATAGGCAACTGACAATCCATTATTAATTATACTTTAAATAGTTATGTTCAAATCCCAGCAGGGAAAGCTATTAGGTTTTCATTCACAGTGCTCTTAATAAAAACAGATTGACCTTTACTTACATGTAGCTCATCACCTGCCAAAGCACGGAGAGAACAGTGTAATCCCATAAAGTCTTTTAAAACTGCTATAGGAAAGTTCAGTGCATGCTATCTCACTATACAGTCTGTATTACATGCAACAGAAAGCAGTACGGTAAACCTTACAAATGAGAGAATCCAAGAAAAAATTAAAATCTTACGCTTCAGTAGTTGGAGTATAGTTTTAATAACGAGTCAGTCAGCTCATTAAGTCTAAACATAAGACCTTAAAACTTCATAATATGCCTCTGCAATAAACATACACCTAATAAGTATATAATTTCTTCTTGCCATTATAAACAAAAGAGAATATGTACCGTAGTACTGTAGATATTTTTTGGAGTAAAATATTTTTCTCACAATGTTAAAGAGGATACATAAATTATTTAAATTAAGGTACAGTGTATGGTGTCCAATGCATATGTAGCCATGCATAATAATGACTGCATATATCTTCCCTGTTGGCAGTAAGTCCTGGTATGTACAGGCCTGCCCACAGTAGTTATGGAGGTTTCCCCTCACACCCTGGTGTGGTGCCCTATGTAAGGAAGGGAGTGGCTGTATGCTCTGAGTCCCTGGATAGTGACATCAGAGATGCGCCTGCCCCCTGAGGTATAAAGGGCACAACACTGTCAGTTAGTGTTGTTGAAAAGTGTTGCAAGGTTGGCAGAGAAGCATCTGGTAGAATGTATCTTCCTGCATAAGGGATTGGAGGAATACTTTTGTGACCCTAGTGCTGTAACTAGCGGTAGCAGAGTGACCAATCAAGTCTGTCTAAGCCACACTGTGTCCAGGGACTTGGCACAGTGGTGATCTCCCTAGGAGAAAGGGAATCCCACTTCAATACGGGAGGGCGTACCTGGCAAAGGGACAGCACGGAAAGATGTGCGGCTAGAGCCGGCAGCTGCATGGGGCAGTCTGCTACATCAAAGTCTATAATAAAGATGCCTTGTTCTAAGCAAACCCCACTGTATGAGTGTGAGATTACTCTACAGTGGCGGTCACCACCGAGAAGGAGTTCCTCACCAGGACCATATCCCTGCGGAAGCATAGATCCTGATGAGGTGGAGGCGCTGCACGTGAAGTAAGTTGGACTCGTAACCACTACCTCAGCGACCTGTCCTGATGATATCCTCTATAACACCAAGCGGGAGACTCAGGAGTCCTGTTACTTGCAGGTGCACCACCACACACGACCTTGTAATGGGGACCGGTTAGACCACACGGGCCAATGTGAGATTGGGTGGGTCAGACAAGGGGGGTCCAGCCGTTACAATTGGAGGCGCTGCTGAGATATATATACCTGTCAACAGGACAGGCTTTTGCTAGGCACACGCTAGGAAAGAGAGAGTGTCTGCTGCCACTTTGTGCTGCGTGGGACAGAGCCAGGGGTAGTCAGGGAGATGCTGGAGCTGCATGCCGCAAAGACGCCTTGGGAACCGTTAGGGGTTAGTGAGTCTGGAGCCGGGGGCTATTGCTGTTCTAGTCGCCTTGAGGTAGCGCTAGCGGGGGACGCCTGAAGGGGTAAACTGGTAACTTAGGGCAGGAATTCTGGAAGGGTCCGCACTAGGCTAGCCAAAAGTAGGTCGACGCCCAAGGTACTGCATGGAAGAGCCAGAGTACTCTAGTCTCCATTCCAGATCACTTACCAAGGAGCACAGACTGGAGGAACGTGTTACAGTAGACACAGAAAGAGTGAGCCAAGCCTGAGGTAGTGCAAACACGAGTCAGATCTACGTTAGGTACACAAGGTGGTGCACAAGGCATGTTTATTGTACGGATGTGGTAGCTGCCCCGCAGAGTGGAGCTCCACATACAGGAAATTGGTGTTCAGCGATCAAGAGAGAACCGTCAGAATGGAGGATCTGCACAGAGTAGAAGGTCCAGGATGGCGGGGAGAGAGAACCACAAGAATGGAGGATCTGCATAGAGCAGAAGGTCCAGGATTGCGGTCAGAGGAAGAACACGCATATGAACTGTGCGTGGACGAAGAACAAGCTACAGGAGAGACTCTTGTGTGTTTGCTTTGGAATGGCGTGAAAGCCGTGGCTGCGCCGTGTTTATCATGTTTTTGTTCTCGGGATGATACCCCTGAAAATAATGATCATGACAGTGTGATCCGATGGGAGGAACGAAATGGACTTTGTTATACCCCAATTAACAAACAGCCAGACGCTGCCTTCAATGGGAAAAAGGACAATACTTACCAAGATGGCGGTTCCCGCGTTCCCGGGACACCGCGTGGGCATGCTGCAGAAAGTCTTGCAACTCTGCAGTTTGCTAATTGTTGGCCAGGATTGGCGCCAACGAGAAAACTCCACCCCGATGGGGAGTTTGGCGCGAAAGCTGGGGCCGCGCCCTCATGGACTATGACTCACTCCGCACCTGTGCTGGGTCAGCCTACAAGTCTACGAGACATCCCCCTAGTTTCAACCAGGGGGAGTGGTTTGCGGTTCCACCGGATGTTGACAGAGAAAATGGGAGGAAGGGTTGCTACATCCACCCATGCCTTTCAGTTGCGAAGAGCCATTAACCAATATAGACCTCTGAGACGAGTGCCTCCGCTGGTAAAAATGGCTGAAGCTGCTGACAAAGTGGACCAAGGTCCGGTGATCTCCACCCACCCTTATTCGGCTCCAGGAGGCTTTCTGGTAATCCGTGTGGAGGGTGTGGAGACTGTGGCGTGTCTTTGCCTGCAGTGCAGACTGCCAGGCGGAGCCGTGGGCAGCGAGGCCCGATGCCCCCACTGTGGACTGCAGTATATGTGGCCCATGACCACATTCGTATCGGTGCAAGCTGTGGGGGTGACCGGAAATGTCCCGATGCTGATAGAAGAGCAGCCGGGAGCCCTCTGGAACAAGAGTGCAAGTCCCGCGGAGCCGGAGTCAGCTCTGGTGCTTCCGACGGAGAAACCCAGCCATCGGAGAGGTGATCACCGAGGAGCCCATCGCCGGTCTCCTACTGGGATGCCTCGGCCGAATTGCAAGCTAGAATCCTCGGACGAGGAGTGTGCAAGGCTGGCGAGTAAGACAGTCATAAGAAGAGACTGTCATACCATTGGTACGCCATGGAGGGATGCAATTCCTCGTGGTGTGGAGACACGGAGTCGAGTGTCTCCCGTACCGCGACCACCCGATCGCCGGAGTCCCACTGCCGTGGTGACTAGTGGATCGGACGGAGGTCGATCCACCCCGACCCTGCGAGGTACTAAGACACCGTGCCTGTTGCAGACCCAAGGGGTGGAAGAGCAGGAGGAGCGAGTCCAGAGCCAGACTGGATCGCGCAGCAGACGGGCGTTGGCGGATGTCCTCGTGGAGGAAGAGATCCCGATTGGGGATCCACCCCAAGATGGCGTCGCAGCACGTGCGTGTGCGGAGGTGGTTCCGGAGGACCAGAGCGGCATCGAGTGGGAGATGGTGGCGCCTCTGCGGACGAGCAGCGAGAAACGCTCCCCTACTACCAGGGGGAACGGGCGTTCGAGTTGCAGAACCAGAAGCCCCGCTGCTGGAGACAAGAACGGACTTTGTGGCGACGTTAAGGCAGGTATTGCTGGAGAGCAGGTCGTAACCCTGTCAATGCCTACTGTTCGGTCCCGTCCCCAAACCCTGTCCACACCCAAGGTTAGCCCCAAGGCCCTAGCTAAAGCCCCTGTACCCGTCACTATTTTATTTGGGTCCAGTTCCAGCTTAGGGTTGTCTGGGGAGTCACGGGGTCCTTCCGATGATCGGACTGGAAGTCTGGACTTGGGAACTTCGGATGATGGGTCGGAGGGAAGAGGGAGGATGTCCCGACAAGTGTCGGTATCCAGCGATTGCCCTAGTGTGCTAAGTATTACAGTGAGAAACACCTCCCAGTATAAAGGAGTTGTTGAGCGATCTGAGGGTACGTCTGGGGTATCTTCTGGTGGGCCTGATGAGGAGTCCATAGAAGAGGCTATAGACCATAGCTCCGAAGAACGGAAGGAGACTAGGTGGTGGGCCCCATTGTACGAGGGGTATGTATCCTGGTTCGACTGCACCCGCTTTATCTTAGAGAGGGAGGGGGTGGTTGATCACTGGTGGGCTGCCGGTGACTTTGACGACGAGGCATACCTTAGGGCCCTAAGGGTAAGGTGGGATCGTATCCAGGCAGGCCTTATTATCCCTAAGGGGTCCGCAGGGTTGGATGACCCGGTAGAAACCGATGAGCCCCTGTCATGGGTGTTGCCCGGGGCGGCTGGTCAAAGTAGCTTGACCAGGGTTTGCAGAGCTGAACGGGCTATTGCGGCCAAATACAGAAGGTCGCATGGGCTTGATTACCCGTATGTCCCGGAACCTCTAATGAGAGAGATAGAGGAGAATAGGGAGAGATGGCTCAAAAATGATATCCAACATTATATCATAGAGAAAGGGGGAGCCATTAAAGGGATGCAGGCCGAGCAGAGGGTATCTCAACTTATGCGGGTCTGGAAGATAGGACGCAGTGTGTACATGCACAAAGTGGTGTATTGTAATGAGCGAGGGGTACCACGGGAATACAGCGTGACTGTGCATGATGCTGCGGGGCGGGAGGTGAAGAAGCCAGATCCTCGGCATTATTATTGATTAACCAATAGAGTGGTCTGCTGTTTTCTTTAGCGCTCCCTGCTGGTCAGGAGTGAGATGGGCTTGCATTATTATGTCAATGTAATGATGTTTGCTATGTTATTTGTGTGTTCTTTTGCAGTGGTTCCTGGCGCAAGGTACACCAAATTTAGGTCCCAGCCGGGACGGTGGGTATTAACCAGGGGGAGTATGTAGCCATGCATAATAATGACTGCATATATCTTCCCTGTTGGCAGTAAGTCCTGGTAAGTACAGGCCTGCCCACAGTAATTATGGAGATTTCCCCTCACACCCTGGTGTGGTGCCCTGTGTAAAGAAGGGAGTGGCTGTATGCTCTGAGTCCCTGGATAGTGACATCAGAGATGCGCCTGCCCCCTGAGGTATAAAGGGCACAACACTGTCAGTTAGTGTTGTTGAAAAGTGTTGCAAGGTTGGCAGAGAAGCATCTGGTAGAATGTATCTTCCTGCATAAGGGATTGGAGGAATACTTTTGTGACCCTAGTGCTGTAACTAGCGGTAGCAGAGTGACCAATCAAGTCTGTCTAAGCCACACTGTGTCCAGGGACTTGGCACAGTGGTGATCTCCCTAGGAGAAAAGGAATCCCACTTCAATACGGGAGGGCGTACCTGGCAAAGGGACAGCACGGAAAGATGTGCGGCTAGAGCCGGCAGCTGCATGGGGCAGTCTGCTACATCAAAGTCTATAATAAAGATGCCTTGTTCTAAGCAAACCCCACTGTGTGAGTGTGAGATTACTCTACAGTGGCGGTCACCACCGAGAAGGAGTTCCTCACCAGGACCATCTCCCTGCGGAAGCATAGATCCTGATGAGGTGGAGGCGCTGCACGTGAAGTAAGTTGGACTCGTAACCACTACCTCAGCGACCTGTCCTGATGATATCCTCTATAACACCAAGCGGGAGACTCAGGAGTCCTGTTACTTGCAGGTGCACCACCACACACGACCTTGTAATGGGGACCGGTTAGACCACACGGGCCAATGTGAGATTGGGTGGGTCAGACAAGGGGGGTCCAGCCGTTACACATATAAAGCATAATAGGTACCTAATGCTGCAAAATTAGTCAATAACTTACTCCTTTATTTCCCAATTGCAATCGCTTCTTTTTTCGCATGTTCCCAAGTTCATGCCTGCAGATTGTAACTCCCATCCAGCAGGCATGCACCTATATATCTCATCGTCCACATCAGGGGAGCGCAAAGTGATAACCAAAAAAATAAAAGCAATAGAACAACAAATTGTGCAATGTGTCCTTAAGGAAATGTTCTTAAAATCTGTTGATATTCGTTTTACTCACATATTCCCAAATATTACAGGCATCTCCAAAACTGTGGCAAATATCTATAATTGTAGTCTGGTAGTAGAGGGACCACCTCTCCTTCTCTGATGGACATCGGTGTCCCACAGTGAAGTTTCCGCAATTCCGTGTTGGATCCCGGGTTGGAGGATGCATCTTTCTCCGCTTCCTGGATGTGATTTGGCACACTCACTCTACGCGTTTCACCGCTCTACGGCTTTATCAGCTCCCCTGATCTGGATGATGAAAGAACTTTGAAAGAATTGGTGGAACAATTCTTAGAAGGGATTGGGCAGCAATTTGTATCTACTTTATATAATAGTTGTTGTGCAACATTATCACAGTGCAATGTGTACTGTATTTCATTGTACTGTATCTCCTATTTGGGAATACACTTCACATTATATGCACTTTTAATATACGGTATACACTTGATACATTTTATTTTTTTTCTAAATTCTGAGGACTAATTGCCTAAATTCTTAAGTAGTTTAAAAAGGAAGGAGCGCTATTTGTAACACCTGTTTGCATCATACACCTATATGAATTACCATACAGTATGTAACCCCCCCCCCCCCTCCCCGGCTTCTAGGGAGCTTACATCAATGTGTATTATACGGCTACTCCGCATGTGTTACCTTGACTCAGGGGCTTGATTCAGGTGGCTGGGTGATGAGGTAGCAAGGTTGTAGAATAATGGGTGCCAGGAACTTTTGTAGTACAACAGTCATTTATTTGTGTCCCCATGGAAAGGGACCATTCATACACATGATATCAAGGTTGTACTGGATGTTATAACAGACATACATGAATATAGTTTGTTCATCAGTGCCCACTCTTAACACTCAAATGAAGGTACATTGACTTAATTGCTCTGAATAAGTGTGGGACCCAGCCTACCTAGTTGCTTCAGAACCATCATCAGTATTGATTCGATTACTCTGGGCCCCTATGGGAATCCTGATGGGTCTTTCTTACTTGACCCGGTACTGCTGCGGCACAGTTTATTCGAGCATTTGCCCGTTCTGTGCCGCAGCAGTAGCCTGGCGCGCGCCCGAGAGTGACGGGCGCGCGCCGAAGCAGCGGAAGAGCGCCCTCCGATCGGGGCGCTCTCCCTACCGCTGCCGGGTCCGCCGGGTCCCCCGGAACCCCCTGCCGCTGTCCCGCGATCGCGGGACACCAGGGCTCCCTCGGGGAGCCCCTGGACGCGCGTGCAGGGGGCGCACGCTCCCGAAGACGCGTGACCGCGCGTCTATGACGCGCGGCACGCCGAGGGGCGGCCACTAGCAAGCCGGGAAATCTCCCGGCTTGCGGATCTGGCCGCAGTGTAATAAACTGTGTCGCCAGTATACCTGGTGCCTGATTGGGAGCTGCCACTCCCACATAGACTGATGAGGAATGTTAGAGATGATCCGTGGTTAGAGCTCATCAGCCGGCACCAGGAAGCCTCTTTTCTGAGGCCCTCTATGGCATGCCATGATCCTTTATATTATTCAGTACTCAATGACATATTTCGAGGATCCTAACTTAATGGGTACTGTCTCTATCTACAACATAATAAACAGGGGTGGGGAATGGGCTACTCTCCTGGAGGCTCCTCCCCTCATGTCCTCTGGAACACAATCTTCTACAATTGTCCCCTCCTTAAATACCCCTGTGTGACATCTGGATTCACATAGCAACCTAGGGGGGAGCTCAGCATACAAAATATGTTAGTAATATTTAGAAGGGGAATTACAAGTAGTTCAATAGTGAGTAGTTAGTTGCCTTTTTTGGAAGCCTCTGGCAGTATATTAAGGGCAGATATAAAATATAATGCTACCCTAGTAGAGCTATATAAAAGGAAAAAATATTAAATAAAACGACAGATACACCTATCTTTTCCTGAAAGCTGTTTGTCTAATTATGATATACTGTATTTTTTAAATAAAAAAGCAGATGTGCAGTGAGATTCATTATGTATACTTCAGAATGCTATCTCTTTTTTTAAAAGCCTGAACCTACTTTGTTTCCTACCATCTCCCTATTTTTTACCTTTTTTTTTTTACACAGTGATGAAAAGGATCAAGTGTTGTAGCTCCAGAATAAGCATAGGAGTGATGAGCTTCAACCTTCTTCACTGTCATAAAGATATCACAACTCCAAGATGGCAGCCAACTGATTTCTTCTTGGATGTATACATTTAGCATACAATTCATTTTATATTACTCTTTTTTTTAAATATATCACCATCTTCAGCCATTGTCGATCCATTGCTGGATGATGGCCTCCCCAATGATCTTCCAGGTATTGCGGTTGCAAGCCTCTCTTCTCGTTGCTCCAACAAATTATCTGATTTCATTCTCCCATCTTACTTTTGATCTTTTAATCTCTTTTGGAATACATTTGCATACTAGCAAAAAATAATTAAAGATAGACAGCACACAAAACAAGCATCATTGGGATAAAAAAAGCGGTGCAATGTGGAACTAAGAGGACCCTATTTCATCTCAAACACTAATCCAACGAAAACTAACGTTCCCAGCACACAAAAAAAGGTTCCAAAAAGGAGAGGAATATGCCAAAAAGGTTTTAATGAGCAAAAAAAAACACAAATCCACATCAATGTAAGTCAAAAGCAAAAACACACCACATATGGGAAAGGCGGGAGAAAAACAAGGAAAAGGGAGGGGTTGGATTGGAAGGGAAAAATAAAAAGTACAGATGATGGGGGGTGTCAATGTTTCGGGGTACACAACACCTTCTTCAGCCCATTCCCAACAGACACCAAAATGTCCAATGGTACTTCCCTATTCATGTACAAATCTCCATACAGAAAAAAAGCACTGAAGTGACGAATAATGGGAGTACAGATATCCTCACTGGGGCTACAGTCAAAGGCCAATCCAGCAACTACCAGCAATTTAGAACAATATCAGGGATAACCCAAGAGAATGAAGGTTGCTACTTGAATGCTCGTGAAGCTGCTCTTGCTGGTAGTCCTGCTGCGGTCATTTGCATACTATCTTTGTCCAAATTATGGTATATATATATATATATATATATATATATATATATATATATATATATATATATATTATATATATATATATATATATATATATACAGAGGCGTCCGCCTTTAGTCTAAATCGGCTAGATAAGCGATTTTTAGATTATCCCGGTTATGTGCGGATTTGTGTTGTTTTCGCCCGGAGTGAACTGCGTTATTTTCGCGCTCGTAATATTAGAATTTTATTGTCGCTGTCTGCAATACTGCAATGCCGTGTAAAAACTCAGGGAGGCGTTTGTGAGCTATTGTCTTGGAAGTCTAATACCTTCGCGGTTCAACCTACGTCAGTACACAGTCTGTGTGTGCGTGCACAGTAATTGTAAATTTACATATTTAAAGTATACAATACATGCATTTGCAGTGCTGTTCTGCAGTACAGTACAGTATGTCTCATTTGAAAATTGTTGAAACACATAGGCGTGTACTGTACTGTAACTGTGTCACATTTCGGCATATACAGTGCTCTCCCCTCGCTCGGGATAATTAACTGCACTGCAGGGTATTTCAACTTATCGTCTGTGCAATGCAGTACATCTCTCCCACACCATTCCTTTGAACGTGTGTCTGGTTTATATCACATTCCTGCTTCACAGCAGGAATTTACTGCGCATGTGCCTGTAACTTCGCCACCACTGCTTGCTTGAGTGAGTGAAAAAATTTTTTTTATTGTAATTTTTTTATTTTTATTTTCTCCACTAGGCTGCAAAAACAATCTTACTGTATTACAATATTCAATCTGTGCTGTACAGTAGCTTTTGTCTGCAACCCTGTGCGTTTGACTGCACATGGTTGATTTGTGTGCTTTTTACATACTGTATTTGGGGGTGTATTATTATGATGAACTGCCTTTTGAAATTAAAGTATGTCTTTAGCTTTGAACTTCATGCGCCTGTCTTTAATTTTTGGAATCTTGCCATTGTGTTTTGAATCCGTCCAAAGCCGAGCTTGAAAGCCTCACTGCGCCTGCGTGTAATCCTTGTTCAGATGGGAGCTATTTAGCTGCTTAGCTGCTTACTGCGCATGAGTCACCCAACCCCCTCTCCACAGAGTCATTCGATGACACCTCCACAGAGTCATTCATTTTCTGAAGTTAGTCATTGTGTTTTTAATCCGTCCCTAGCCGAGCGTCAATCGCCTCACTGCGCCTGCATGTACTCTAAGCCTCTTTGAGATGGGAGCTAGCTGCTTACTGCGCATGAGTCACCCAACCCCCCCCCCTCTCAACAGAGTCATTCAACAGACACCTCCACAGAGTCATTCATTTTCTGAAGTTAGTCATTGTGTTTTTAATCCGTCCCTAGCCGAGCGTCAATCGCCTCACTGCGCCTGCGTGTACTCTAAGCCTCTTTGAGATGGGAGCTAGCTGATTACTGCACATGACTCTCCTAACCCCCAAACACTTTGAGGCTTTGTTTATGGTAACGCTTTGGAAAATCCCTTCTCGAATTTGAAATGTAAATCTGATGTGCACAGCATTGTGAGAATTGAGAGTAAAAAAAACCCATTAACTGATTCATGTTGTTTTGTCATTCATTCTTATACTGTAGTGGTGGTGGGGGGGGGGGTTGGTTGTTGTCAATGATTAGGATTACCAGGAATGTGAATAAATATTTATTTTATTTCATCAGGAACAAAAAAATAGAAATATAAAAATAATCATGAATAATACACAATGCAGTCTTTATTAAGTTCTTCTGGCAGATTGAAATTGGATAAACATTTAGAAAACATTTGTAAAACATGGAGAAACATGAATTATGCACATTTATAAGAATATTATTTAATAATATATATACTGTAATGTATAATATGTATATATACTATATATATATATATATATATACAGTATACATAGTAATATTATTTTTTCCGTCTTTATCTTGTTCCTCATTCCGTGTACAGTACAGTAGTTCATTGAGAGAGGAGAGGTTTTGTGTACATCAATACTGCTGTTTATATACTGTACATTTTACTGTACAAAACAGATTAGACTGGACACAAAACTCCACCTCCCCCCAAGCCACCCTTTTTTCCTGAAACGACAAGAAAACAAAAAATTAGTGCAGTTATGTGCGTACTGTATTATGGCATTGTGTGATGTGTAGTACTACTGTAGATGGCTGGTGCTGCTTTCTCTGGAAAGAAAAAAATTGAGCAGTTAGTAGGTAGTTACTGTAGTACTGTAAAACTAGTCTATACTGGAACTACTGTATACTCTGACTACTGTTAAATACTATGTACTGTAACCTGATGGCTGGTGCTGCTCTCACTGTAAAGAAAAACCTGTAACTACTGTACTGTATACTCTGACTATTGGAAAAGAAAAAGTCTGTGCCATACTTATCTGTATCATACTGTACATACAATACTACAGCACAGTACTACTTTCCTTATGCTTGCCCATTACGCGCGATCACAATGGGCAACACAGTGGCAATATGGTCTATATATTTATTGCAGCGTTCTATGGTGAGTACATCATTCCAAAAACTCATTATGCCTTTCAACAACTAGTGCTTTTTGGAGAGTTTCGCCACTTTCCGGATATGGTCCTTCAGCTGATGCCATTTCGATCGGATTGAAGTCTGGCGATCTGTCATTGGAAAAAAAGGACAATTAATTTAAGAGATACAGTACACAGTAAAAACAGTGGGGGAAAAAATGAGACATGGTCTACTGCACTTACTCCGCTGGCGTCTTCACCCAGTTGATACCGCGCTCAAGGATATGCGCTGTTGACGCGGTGTGCTTCGGATCGTTGTCCTGGTAGAAGCGGTGACCATTGGGGAACTCGCGTGTGATATATTGCACTTTCTCGGGCACAATGTTGTCTTCGAAGAAAACTTTATTCATTATTCATATAGCAAGAAAAGAAAAGTCCTGAAAAAACTGCACATTAGTACAGTACAGTGCATACAGTAAGGTTACACTAGTGAAGTACAGTGCATAAGGCTACATTATATTTGATATATTTTACCTTCAAAGATGACAATGCATCCTGGTCCACGCCTAGAGATGGCACCCCACACATGCAGCTTCACGGGGTGTTTTGGCCGCGGCTTCAAAGATTTGCGTCCTTTTTTGTGGAATGCAAAGCTTGCAAATATCTCCAGCGATACAGTAGACTCGTCAGTGAAGATGCAATCCTGGAAAGTCTCCCCACTGTCGATCCATGCCTGGGCTTGGACCACTCTTTTCATTTTGTTTGTGTCCCGTATCATGGGGTACGCTCTGTAATGACAAGGAATAAATAATTTTAGCGGTACAGTACAGTTTCCTAAACAACACTTATACCTCCTGTACTGTCCAGTACTAACCTCACACGTCCATATTTCCATCCAATGCTGCGTCTCATCTTCTTTATGCTGCTCTCCAATACAGTCAGATTGTGCTTTTCCCGCAGTGTGTTTTTGACCCTTAATGCACTCTTCTCATCATTCTCCTCACTTATTTTGTCCACCAGAAGAATTGTCTCCCTACAATGTAAAGAAAATATATTGTTTTATTAATATGCAGCAATATAAAATGTATATATAAATATAAATATACAAAATATATATATACTGTTGTAATATAAATATACAAAATATATATACTGTTGTAATATAAATATAAATATACAAAATATATATACTGTACTGATATAAATATAAATATACAAAATATATATACTGTTGTAATATAAATATACAAAATATATATACTGTACTGATATAAATATACAAAATATATATACTGTTGTAATATAAATATAAATATACAAAATATATATACTGTTGTAATATAAATATAAATATACAAAATATATATACTGTACTGATATAAATATAAATATACAAAATATATATACTGTTGTAATATAAATCAACAGAAATAACAAAAATATTAGATTTAAATTTAAATTAATTTTATTTTAAAGTTGTATAAATATACTTACGTTAGTTACCCTTGGTGCCCTTTTGCGGTCTCTGTTTTTTCCGTGTGCATGATAGCTCACGGTGGTTGCTGGCACAACGATGTCAGAAGTAGCTAACAAGCGTTGGATAGCAGCAATTCTGTGTCCGCTCGTGTACATGTCCTTAATTCGCATGCTGAGCTCCTTGGAAATCTTTTTAACAGGCATTGCTGCGAGTAGAAAGAAATACAAACACAAGAATGTATATTCGATGTTTAGTCGATGTGTATTCAATGTGCAGTGAATCCACAAAATGGATGGTGTATTTATACGGTAATGACTCACATTAGAGTATGCCCACTTTACACACCTGTACCTGGTCGCCATGCATAAAAGGTTACACACTTTGCATAGCCCACCACTCGATGATCTTTATCTGAACTTGCCCTTGTCCAGATACTGCATTGTGCCACCTGCTTCCATGGATCCACCCCGATTCTACAGACGCAGGAACCCACTCGCCTCTGCCGTACCTGTCAAGCAGAAAAAGCGAAAGGTGGTTGCCGTTTCCACGCCAAGGCAAAAGCGACAGGCTAAGGCCAATAAAGAAAACCTTTTGCTGACCCCAAAGGCTAAGGGTTTTCATAGACATCAGCCTTATTATGTCAAGAAGATATACGGTAATGTACTCTCGATGCAAAACGATTGGAAGCCAACCCATCGAACCCGCAGACCACTTCCTCACATACGCTTTGACGACTCTGCCGCCGCTGTCCTGGAAATCTTCAGCCCATCTTCTCCACCCCTCGTCTTTGATGCTGCCGCCGCCCTCACGGAAACCCACAGGCCATCTTCTCCAGTTCTATCCGACGACGCTGCCTCTGAAATCCATGGGTCACTTTCTCCTTTGCTCTTAGACGACTCTGCTTCTCGCCCAGAAATCCAAAGGTCACTTTCTCCATCCCTCTTCGACGACGCTGCCGCTTCTCCTCTACCAGATATCCACAGGTCACCTCCTCCACTCTTCTTCGATGTCGCTGCCGCTTCTCTCCATGGAACCCCCATCTCATCCTCCGTTGCACCCATCCACCCAGATGTTCACACGCCATGCACAAGAAGCAGCTCGTTAGACCGGATGCTGAATGGGATAACTGTGGATCTCCCCGGGAATTCTATTGTGCTAGCAAAGATAGATCTGCTTCTGGAGACAATGCTAAATGTGGAGCAACGGATGCTACAAATGGATCAACGGATGATACATATTGATGAACGGATGCTAGATATGGATCAACGGATGGATCGACGGATGGAGAAGATAGAGGCTGACAGAGCGGGCAAACATTATTTGCTCGGTGTTAATGCCCCTGTTTCCCCAACGCTGGAGCAGGGGGGTGACATGGATGTGATGAATGGGACCTTCGACCCCCTTCCATCACCAAGCGCACCCCCTCCACCAGAAGATGTAGTGTACATGTATGCCGTTGAGGATGACATGACAACCGCGTCAAGACCACGCCAGGAGACAACACGGCGACCAAGACCGGAGGAAAGCTTCCTCCCAGACAACCTACAATCGCCCGTCGCCTCAAGCACACCCGCTCCCAAAAGACCTACATTCGCTTGCATCGATACGGTGCCCGACATCACCCTGTGCGTTCTGCCACCGGAGCTCAGGGAGAAGTATAGGGTGAAGAGTGCTGGTGCACCCCACAAGTATGCCTTGTTACTTTTTAAGCACCATGTTCCCTACTCGTCGTACTGCTACTGGGCCTTCAAAGTGAACAATGAAGGAAATCGCGTTAAAAAGGCGCTTCCTGCCAATTTAAGAAAGAACATTCGGGATGAAATGCGGCGCTTTTATCCAATTACAGATCCTGTAATGAAAGGCGTTCAAGACTGCATTAATGGAGTTTTGCGCCATGCAAGGAATCGGCCATGGACGGACAATGTGGAGGACTTTCTGTAAGACCATACTGTTGTGCTGAACTGTATTGTACTGTACATGATTTGACCTACTGTACTTAAATAAAGGAGATGTTGTTGTGTGTTTTTTTACTTGTATTTATACAGAAATGTTTTAACTTACTGTCCACACACAGGACCTGCACAATTCCAGTCCCTGAGGGCCGCAAACAGACACGGTTTTCAAGGTTGTCCTGAAAACCTGCCCTGTTTGCTGCCTCCGAGGACTGTAGTGGTGCAGGTCTGACTGACAGTTTTGCGCACCATCCCACTGTACTGTATATGTTTCTTTAATAAAGGAGATGTTTCGTTTGTATACTGTATTTTATGAATAAAGTTTTTTTTTGTAATCACAGGTAAGACCATAATGTTGTGCTGAACTGTATTGTACTCTACATGTTTTGACCTGCTGTACTTAAATAAAGGATATGTTGATGTGTGTTTTTTTACTTGTATTTATACAGAAATGTTTTAACTTGCTGTCCATACACACAGGACATGCACAATTCCAGTCCCTGGGGGCCGCAAACAGGCACGGTTTTCAATGGTTACCCTGAAAACCCGCCCTGTTTGCTGCCCTCAAGGACTGTACTGGTGCAGACTGTTTTGCACACCATCCCACTGTACAGTAAATGTTTTGACTTGTCGTTCTTTAATAAAGGAGATGTTGCGTTTTGCTTATTTTATGAATAAAGAATTTGTTTTTAAAACATGTGACTGTAAACCATACTGACTGACATAAATGTTTTCACAAATGTAGCAGTAAACCATACACCTGTTGATGTTTTGAATTGCTGTGCACTTAAAATGTTTCTACATTGTACAGTATTTGTAAATAAATGTTTTTGTACTTACCCACCAATAAAAGAACATGCTGATTTGTTTTACATTGTTCCATTTGCTCCTTTGCTACTGTAACAAAATACAGTGTTTCTAGAATGTCGAGGCATACTGCACTGTATACTGTAGGCATGCTCAGTATAAGAGTATTAAAAAAAAATAGAAGACACAAACTGTACTGTACTGTATGTACTGGCACTGTATACTGTAGAAGACACAATGTATGTGATACATGTAGAATAAATGCATAGTTTTTATTTTTTCGGATTTATTACAAAAGTATTGTACAGTATACTGTACTGCCGGAAAACATCAGCATACTGTTTCAGGTACAGTATTCTATCCTAATCAATAACAACGGCAACTAAACTGTAGACTCCGGTACGTGGGTTTTTAAATCCGATTCAGCAATGTGCAGGCATTGTTACACAAAGCGATATTATCCATCGAAATCCCTCCATTAGCCGTTTTCTTTTCTGAGGAAAAACAAAAAGAAAAGTTTTACTGTAATGGTCAGCCCCCTAAAGAAGTTCCCAGCCAGCCCCACCAATAATTTTCTCGGGGGGCGTCTCCTGTTCACATGCGCATGCGCCTACCGTCGATGTAATGACACGCATACTGTATGCGTTTCAAGAAGGTTCCAATGCGCATGCGCCTAGCGTTCCACCAATTGTTCAGTTTCTGCAGTACAGTACTGTAGAAGCCGCTCAGCCAATGATATTGCTTACAGGAGAATCGCTTGACTTTTGAATCGCACCGATATTGATACTGTATTGTCAAAATAAAAAAAACACAGAAAATAATACGGCAACAATACTCACCATAGAATTTCCCATTCAGCTGGCGCCGGCGCCGGTCCACTGCCAGTCCAGCGTTCTTCATCATCCACGTAGATAGTTTGCAGCGGAAATAGTCCACCTGTAGTCAGCTGATGAGGCTGGAAATTGCTTAGGTACATGCAAGCTTGATCGAAACTGCACGCGAAATCCGGCTCAGGCTCAGGGTTGTCACTGACGGTGGGACCGTCATTGGAAGCCGGTGCTGGTGCATTGCTTGGCAGCGACTGTCGTTTCTTAGTTGGTTTTAACACGACCCTTCGCCTTTTGCCATCATCATGATCACAGATACAGGAAAAAGCCGGTGATACACACCAATACCCTCCAACAAATTGTGGCTCAATACGATAAAAACAGGGATCGCTAACATAACCTTTTCCTTATTGCACGCTTTCACGTATGAGGAGTTGGCGAAAATTTGTAAAAGTCATAGTTTTCGATAAAATACTGATAAATTTGAACAACTGTTGCCATCTTATCCTCTGTTGCATTAATCGCGGCCCATATCAAATACGCGTAAATTCTGTCGGGTTTTTGGAAAGCGGGCTGCACTTGAACACTCATGGCGGGCGGGTCTCTGGAGAATACTGTAACCGAAACTGATCTTTGTCTTTCTTTAATATGAAAAGCCTAAATTGATATATTTTTGCAACCTCTTCCTTCAGTCTCAAGGCCAAGTTACAATAGCACACTGTGGTATCTTTTTTAAACAAAACACCTGCAAGTCGACACATTACTGAAGCGCATGCACATTACAATTCATGAATATCTGCCATCTGGCGGACACCAAAGAATTGCAACCTATTAAATCCGAACCATTCTCAATAAACGCATCAACCGCGCGTCAGCCGCGCATGACCCGTGGCTGGGAACGCAAAATGAACGCGGCATGCGCCAGGTGAAGAGCGTCGCATTCCAGGAAAAAGCCAGGGAAAAAACGGCGATTTGTTAGAATAAGAGCTGCCTATATACAGGCATACCCCGCATTAACGTATGCAATGGGACCAGAGCATGTATGTAAAGCGAAAATGTACTTAAAGTGAAGCACTACCTTTTTTCAACTTATCGATGCATGTACTGTACTGCAATTGTCATATACATGCATAACTGATGTAAATAACACATTTGTAAGAGGCTCTGTAGTCTCCCCGCTTGTGCACAGCTTTGGTACAGGTAGGGAGCTGGTATTGCTGTTCAGGACTGCTGACAGGCGCATGCGTGAGCTGCGGTTTGAATATTGTATGAATATATACACATACATACATACTTAGTTAAGTTATGATGGGTAAAAAAAAGTGACAAAAAACCTCCACAGCAAAGAATATAGCAAATGGAAATATTACTGTACGCTCGTTTGCATGTCTTAGACATGTCTGCAACCCCGCCTTTCACCATTATCACCCAGTACACAGCACTTCCACTGCAGCACGGGATGCTGGAAAATGACATGCAAATGAGCACACAGTGCCACCTTTTGCTTCAAAACCATTAACATGGTTCCCTATAGGCTTACGCTTGCTGCATGGTCACAGCTTTGAGCATGGCCAGGGTTAAGATGCATAGCCAGTTTACATATTAGTTTCTTTGTGTGATATCTGGGCTCTATTTTTGATTGGCATTGTTTTTTTATATTGCATCTTAAATTTTTATTTTTGGGATTTGCTTACATTTGTTGAGTATTTTGTTTTGTATTTAGCCTGAGTTTTAGGTGCAAATGGTCAAAGCTTTGGTTTTGATGTAACTAACCCTTTGGTTATATGGCTAAGATACCCTAAAGTATTAGCATAATATTTTTTGTTACTGGTGTCAGTAAATAAATGTAATGGGTATTCTGTATGGCCTGACCCCCCCAATCTCATATTGGCCCCTGTGGTCTAACCAGCCCCCATTACATGGTCGTGTCTGGTGGTGCACCTGTTGGCAACAGGACTCCTAAGTATCCCGGATGATGGTGTTTGGGGATTGTCAATCCAGACAGGCAGCTGAGGTAGTGTGTGCGAGTCCTACCAATATCCAGTGCAGCGCCTCCACCTCATCAGGATCCCTGCGTCTGCATGGGGATGGTTCTGATGAGGAACTCCTCTGCAGAGTAATTCCAGACTCATACATGAGGGTATCTTTTATCAATGACATCTTTATTGGCATGGTGGTATGGGCAAGCTGCCCCTCACAGCTAGCAGCTTAGCCGCTCATTCCTTTGCTGCACGCAATTAGGAAGGTTCCTTCTCCTCTAATAGAGTTGCTCTCCACCTCTCCCCTTAGGGAGATTCAACAGCTTCTCTGTCTCTCTGCTCAGAGCTGCACAGACTCACAGCTCTTGCATCAGACCACTGCAACACTGTTGCAGACCTCCACGTGACTCTCCTGAACAGAGTCAAAACACCAACTGAACAGGAAACTGCACTAACTTTAGGAAGTGCTGTGCAATATATCAGCTTCCAGAAAGACCCACCTCTTCTCTGTGTCACTAACAGGGGACACAGACAGGCTGTCACTTCCTTTTCTACTATATTACACATCACCAGGGGTTGAGGGCAAACCTCCATGATGACTACTGGCAATCCTGCATACTTACCAGGTTTACTGTCAGCATGAGAAAGAGATATGTACACCAATTTTGCACATGGCTACATAAATATTCAACATAGCATTTCCATTTTGCTTTAATAATTAGTATCTGTTTCTTATTTGGATTTATTGGTAAGCTATAAGTTTATTGCCATAAGATGTTGAAAAAGCAATTTCGGATGCATCCATTAAGAATTTATATACATATTATGAATGCACATTAGAACATCCATAGTTAAGGTTTGATCAAGGCATCCATTATAACCTCCCTTTTTCAGTTGCTCATACAGTAACTCTCAAAAATGTCACCAATCCATCTGTTGTTTTTGAGTTACAGGGGAAACTAAATTAGGTGTGCTAAAAGTTTGTAGCCTAAAGTTAATATGGGAAGCTTGGCCCCCCTGTAACTTAAAGAGGAAGGGATGGATTTGTGTGAAATTTTGTGTGGAGTTAGTGGCTTGGGGGATGACATGCCTTTGAGTGGTTGTTTTTTTAAAAGATAAGATGTTTGAGAAATGTAAGGTTAAAAGGTAATACAAAGGTTCCAGGCTGCATCATCAACTCTGACATATTGGGGAATCTGAAACCTGCACACACATCTCTCTCTTTACCAGGTGGGTTCAGACTACAGATCCCCCCAGACCTGATATCCGATGGATCTGTCCATACAGCACACCTTCACCCTCTGCTCCTCACTCACAGGGTCTGTCCACTCAGCTTAGTCTGTACATAAGGCAATTGGCTTATGACAGCAAGAGGCAGTTACCAAGGTAAAAAAAGATATGAGGAGGAAATTATTGAGGTAAAATAGTTTTGAGGGGCAGTTACTGAGGAAAAAATATATCAAGGGCAATTACTGGAATAGTATTTATGGGGCAGTTACTGAGTGAATGAGGATATATATATATATATATATATATATATATATATATATATATATATATACATACATATAAAACCTCAGTAATGGCCGTGTATATCTATTTCACATCAGCAATTGCCCTTGATATCTATACATATATACAAATTGAGTAAATATATATATACACGAGCAAAGAACCTCCAAGGTAAGCACACAGGGTATATTCAGGAAATGAAAAAAGTTTCTTGAGACAGACTCACAATCAATGGCTTTATTGTCAAATGCTTGTTTTTATTTAAATGTAATGTGCTTTATTTTGTGGGTTTTTTTCAGGTTGCCCATTTATTGCCATTGCGGCAATCAATGCCCATATTATGGGCATGCTTTACCACAGTGACAATCAAATAGGTAGAGGAGATGGGGGGTGAGGGTAGTTTCCCTGGAAGAGGGGTTAGGCCTTCTGGGTGGATAGCAAGGGAGGGGGGTTAACCTATTAATTACCATAGCGGCTACTAACCTCTAAGGTGATTAAGAGGTTAGTGGTCAGTAGTTTTATTTATATATATATTGCTGCCCACAAAGGATGAAGTGGACACAGAGGAAGACTAAAGAGGCTTCATCCTGGCCGGGTAAGTACAACTTTAATTTAGTTTATGCTGGCTGGGTAATGTTTTATTTTTAATGGGCAAATGCGCATAGAATGAATTTTGACCATTTTTGTACTGTATGTGTTGTGGGGGGTGCTTGTGGGTATAGGGGGTGAGTAGTAGGGTTCTTGTATTTTAATGTTTATTGGGTGCTAAAGGGGATGGGGGTAACTTGCCCAGGGTGGGTGGTTAGACCTTAGACCTCTCAGGAGGGTAGCAGTTATCACTGCTATGGTAGTGAAGGGGTTAACTACGCCCACAACCTTCCCGGTAGGCCTAACAAACCACCCTGGGGCAACTACCTTCGTGACCAACCCCCTCTACCCCCCCAAAAACAGCCAGAGTTTAACCCCTTCATTACCTTAGCAGCTAGCCACTAAGGTAATCAAACAGTTTTTAGTTGATTTTAATATTAATATTTAAGCAGGTTGTCTCCTGAGCTGAACGGCATTCATTTCAGCCTCAGGAACCCCCTGCTTCCCGAGATACAGGCCCCGGTATGGGGTGCTGGTTTCTCCCTGCATTGTTTAAATGTTCCGTGTCAAGTGACCTGGAGATTCAAATGCACAGGAGTACCCGGCACCCTATACCTGGGTCTGTAACTCGGGAAGCAGGGGTCCCTGAGGCTGAAATTAATGCAGTTAAGCTCCGGAGTGTAACAATGCTCATATCAAGCAGGAAGTGGACCCGCAGGGCAGAGGTAGGAAGGTGAAAGAACTGACCTGAGCCGAGGGACAGAGTCCTGATAGTGCGTTGTAGGCCGATGTTCGGAGCTGGCAGCAGAGTTTCATAGTGTGGATGCAGAGGTCGAGGCAGGCTGATGACAAGGATAGTCGAGGTCGTGAGCCAGGTCTGGTAACGTGGAAGACAATAGGTATCAGCGCGTTGCATGAACTCAGCATGAACTTTGCTCTGCAAATTCCTGCTCAGAGGGCTGTCCTTTTAAAGGAAGTTGCCAGAGACAAAGATGGATGATTCGGCCACAGAGGGCGAGCAAGAGCAAAATCCCGAGCCGGAACCTGAAAACCAGGAAAAGATTTTGCCAAAACTCATAGTACCCCCCACTCCCTCCAGAATCGATCTGCGGACGATTTAGACAGGCTTGTCGGGGAACCTCCAGTGGAAAATCAAGGAGGAAGCGTGGACATCACCAGCCTTCACCCAGGAATTCTCCTCTGGACCGTATCACTTCCGAGATATTTGGTACTTTACATTATCTCGAGATTTACGGGAATCCAGAATCCAGCGAAATACATACGCCTCTTGACCATCCACCAGAACCATTCTTTGAAGGATGGGAGCAGAAGATAAGTTGTTGTGGGCCACCACCTTTAGTAGTGACACATGGAAGACAGGAGGAATCCTTAAGGTATCCGGTAGCTCCAATTTAAACGTGACCGGATTTACTTGTTTCGCAATCTTGTAGGGCCCTATAAATCTAGGCCCGAGCTTTAGGGAAGGAATCTTCAGACGGATGTTCCTGGTAAATAGCCAGATGTGGTCCTTCTGCTGAAGGGAGGCTTTAGTTAAGTTGGCATGAATCCTCTTCCACAGAGACTGTAGCTCCTGGACATTGTCTTCCGCCGAAGGAACACCAGAATAGGAGACAGACGATGGAAGGGCAGAAGGATGGTAATCATAGGCACAGAACAATGAGGACTCTTGTGTAGAGTCGTGTCTAAACAAGTTCCATGCAAATTCTGCCCAAGGAAGAAGATCTACCCAGTTATCCTAACTTTCAGAGACAAAACAATGTAGAAATTGCTCCAAGGATTGATTGGTCCTCTCAGTGAGGCCATTAGACTGAGGGTAGTATGACGATGAGAAGTGGAGTGAGATCCCCATTGATTTGCAGAATGCTCTTCAAAATTTGGCAATAAACTGGGAGCCACAATCGGAGACTATCTGGCAAATCACTTTATGTCCCTGTGCCTCAGGCACAAAAAACATAGATTGTAAGCTCTATGGGGCAGGGACTGTGTCTGCAAAATGTCTCTGTAAAATGCTGCGTAAAACTAGCAGCGCTATACAAGAACAAACAATTATTATTATTATTATTATCTCCTTGGTGAAAATTTCAGAAAGTTCGAAGGCAGTGGGTAATATCCTTAGTGGTATAAAATGAGCCTGTCTTGTGAAGCGATCGACCACTATTAGAATGGTCATCATACCCTTAGAAGGCGGTAACTCTACGATAAAGTCCATGGACAGGTGGATCCATGGTCTGCTATGAACCGGTTGAGGATGAAGCCACCCACAAGGCGGAGTCAGTGGAACCTTTGTTTGAGTGCAGTCAGCAAAAGCGGCTGCAAAGTCTTTAACGTCTTTGCGAGATATCTGGCCACCAGAAGAGGCATTCTATGAAATCCGTGGTCTTCCTAACTCCCAGATGACCAGCCACCTTGGATTAATGTCCCCACTGCAGCACCTCACTGCGAAACTGGGGGGTACAAACAACTTGGATTTACGCGAGGATGTAGGCATAGGATCTTCTGCCTGTGCTTGTGAAATCCGTTGTAATAGAGTGGATGAAACTGCCAACATAATCTGATGGTGGAATGATGGGCCCATGATTCCTCTCTCCCTTGAATCTCCTGCCATTGGGATCGGATGGCCCCGGCTGCCACATCGGATGCGTCCACTTCCACTACTAAATGCTTAGAGGGATCGGATGAACCAGGACCGGGAAAAGCAGACTTCAGTCTCTCAAAGGCCTTTACTGCTTCAGGTGTCAACTTCAAGGGGGGATTCACCCCCTGTTTTGTAAGAGCCGTAATGGGACCCACCACCTTGGAACAGTTTTTAATGAACCTTCTATAGTAGTTGGTGAATCCGAGAAAGCACTGAGTGGGTTTGAGACCCTTTGGTATGGGCCAGTCCAACACTGCTGAGACCTTGGCCCTGTCCATCTCAAAACCCTGGGCGGAGATAACGTATCTGAGGAAGGAGATCTTAGGTTGTTCAAATTTGCATTTCTCCAGCTTGGTGTAGAGAGCGTGTTCCCGTAACCTCTGAAGCACCTACTTGACCTGAACCCAATGTTTGGACCGTGAAGAAGAAAACAATCAGGATATCATCGAGCTATGACTACAAATTGATCTCGGAGATCTCGGAATACCTCATTTATGAAGCCTTGGAACACAGCAGGAGCATTGCACAAACCGAATGGCATCACTAAGTATTCATAATTTTCATCTTGGGTATTGAACACAGTCTTCCATTCGTCACCCTCCTTAATTTGGACCAAATTGTAGGCCCGCGGAGATCCAATTTAGTGAAAATAGAGGCCCCATGGAGTCAGTCGAATAGCTCCAGAATGAGGGGGATAGGAAAAGATTATTGACTGTGAGTTTGTTCAACCCCTCATAATCTATACAGGGATGCAGAGACCTGTCCTTTTTTCCCGCAAAGAAAAAACCCGCTCACGCAGGAGATGTAGACTTGCGGATGAATCCATGTTTCAAATTCTTGTCTATGTACCCCCGCATAGCCTTCGTCTGCGGCTCCGAAAGGGGGAACGTGCGCCCACAAGGTGGAATGGCTCCTGGGAGCAAGTCAATTGGAGAGTTGAATGTCTGATGCAGTGGTAACACCTTGGCTTGCTTCTCATTGTAAACATTCCCAAAATCCTGATATGCGAGGGAAAGACAATCAGGAAGAGACACAGAAGCCAGCAGTGAGTCAGAGCTGGGGTGAGGTATAGACAAGCAAGTCCCTTGGCATCGCTGGCCCCAGGCGGTCACTTGTCCCATTAGCCAGTCGATAGTAGGGTTGTGGGAATGCAACCAAGGGAGACCTAATACTATTGGTGCTGAGGGTGAGTTGATTACCATGAAAGGGAGTAGTTCCTAATGTAGAATTCCGATGTTCACTAACAGGGACATAGACTCGTGGGTGATGTTACTGGGTACTAGGGGTCTTCCATCGATCACCACAATATGTAACGGAATCTCAAACGAGCGATGGGGAATTGCGTGCTGCTTGGTGAACGATAAATCGAGGAAATTACCAGCTTCTCCTGAATCCACAAAGGCCTGAGTCGAGACTGTGGCAGAACCCCATGAGAGGGAAACTGGCAGAAGAATCCGGGAAAACAAAGGAGGAAGGATGGTAGAGATGTCCAGCGAATACTCCCCCAACTTCACTGGTCACTGCGTTTTCCTGATCCCGCAACACTCGGGCAGTCACGGATCCGGTGGCCCTGGGACCCACAATACAGACACAAGCCCAAGGTATGTCTCCTGCTTCCCTCCTGTTCAGACAGTCTGATGTTACCGACCTGCATAGGCTCATCATCTGGAGGAGGCGGAGAAATGAAGTTTGGGGCCAACGACTAGTTGGACTCTTATCAGCCCGGCACGTCTTGAACAGGCGTTCCTGCATTCTGAGATCTATCCGTACGCAGAGAGAAATCAACTCCTCAAGGTCCTTAGGGAGGTCCTGGCAGGTCAACTCATCTTTTAGGGGTTCCAATAGTCCCTGCCAAAAGGCAGCTACAAGGGTTTCATTATTCCAGCCAATTTTGACCGCGGGGGTGCAAAACTCAATGGCGTACTGGCCTACTGTGCGAGTTCCCTGAAGTGAACCTGAAGCTGAAGATACACGTCCTGGAGCATCAAACACCAATTTGTAAGTATGGATTAAGGCAGGGGAGTCACTGAATAGGGTCGAATCCCTCTCCCTGAGCGGGGTGGCCCAGGCCAGTGCCTCGTCGGTGAGAAGAGAAATGATGTAGGCCACCCGGGCTCGTTGCGTCGTGAACATTGGCGGTTGTAATTCAAATTGGATATAGAATTGATTAAGAAATCCTCTGCATGCTATAGGGTCCCCACCATACCGTAGAGGAGTCGGGATCCGAGGTTCTCTGATTGCTTGGGATAACAGAAGCTGTATCGTAGCTGCATCTGCAGCCTTCTAGTTCCATGGTGTATTTTGTATGGAGTGGTGCCCAAAACTGTACTCCATATTAAAAGGTGTGGTCTTACTATTACTTTATAGAGCGGCATTATTACATTTACTTCCCGTCCATCCATTTCCCATTTAATTCAAGATAAGATCTTATTTGCCATTGCAGCTATTGGACACTTTTGCTAAGCCTGCTGTTTATAAGCACTCCTACAGTAAATCCTTCTCCATCAAGGATTCCCCCCATTTAATTTGTAAGTTGCCTGTTTATTCTTGTTTCCCAAATGCATTACCTTACATTTATCTATATTAAACCTCATCTGCCATTTACCTGCCCAAGTATCTGGGGCGCACTGGGGTGCGCTCCCCAGGAGGGTGCAAGATTTTCTAGGGGGGGGGGCGGTGGTTACAGAGGCCCCGCGCCCTTCCCCAAGGCATTTAAATTAAATGCCAGAGGAGGCATGTGGCCTTTGTAACATCCCTTACTTGCTGCCAGCCGGGTCTTCGGCGACGCTTCGCCATGGCAATGTGGCGTCAAATTATGGCATGGGGTCATGTGACGTGACGTGTCGCCATGACAATGCGCGTCAAATGATGCTGCGGGGTCACGTGACGTCATATCATATGACCCGCGATGTCATTTGATGCTTAGTTCTAACTGAGCGGGGGGATGGGGGCGCGAATGCTGGGGCTTCCAGGCAGGGGGGCACACACCAAAAACTTCACACACCCCTGCTCTATACCACCGTCAAGGTCATTAATAAATAAGTTAAAAAGCAAGGGTTCCAGTACTGATCCTTGAAGTACTCAACTCACAACTTTAGCCCAACCAGAAAAAGTTCCATTTACGACAACTCTCTGTTGTCTATCCTTCAACCAGTTTTCAATGCAGGTGCAAATATTTTTTACTGAGTTCAACCTCCTGTATGGCACCGTATCAAAAGCATTTGCAAAATCGAAGTAGACTACATCATCTGCATTAACCTGGTATAAATTTCAACTTACCACCTCAAAGCAACTAATAAGGTTAGTTTGGCATGACCTATCCTTCATAAAACCATGCTGACTATTACTAATGATTTTGTTATCCATTAAGTATTCCTGAATATTATCCAATTCTAAACTTTCAAGTAGCTTCCCCACTATTGATGTTAGAGCTACAGGTCTGTAATTACCCAGTTGTGATCTAACTCACTTTTTAGATATAGGCACCATGTCTGCTTTACACCTATCTTGTAGTATTCAGTCTGCGGGAATGGAGTCCTTGAATATTCAATGTAATAGTTTTGCTATTACTGAACTAAGCTCATTAAGAACTCTTGAAAGTATGCCTTTTGTTCCAGGTGCCTTATTTACTTTGATTTTATCAAGCAACTTATGCCCTTCTTCCTCAGTTAATCAATTTTCGTTAATATAGAAGTTGTGGCTTCCTCCTGTGCCACTATTATTGTAATTGATTCTTCCCTGGTAAATACAGAGGCAAATAATTTGTTTAATACTTCTGCTAATTCCTTATCTCCAATAATTTCCCGGCCTATCTCACACTAAAAGGGTCCCATATTATCTTTTCTCATTTTTTTTTATTAAGGTACTTAAAGACATTTTTAGGGTTGATCTTACTTTCCATTGCAATATTTTTTCATTTTCAATTTTTGCTAATTTGATTGCCTTTTGAAACTTTTGTTACATTCCTTTTAATTCTGATCAATGCCTCCGTCCCATCTGACTTTAAGAATCTAAACGCCTTCCTCTTTTCCATTTCCTCCACTACCTGCTTATATAGCCACATTGGTTTATACTTGTTTCTTTTATATTTATTACCCAAGCGTATAAGTGTGCTTTTCTAACACTTTTTTAAAGACTGCTCATTTATCTTCCACATTTTGTCCTGAAAAATCTGTATCCCAATTTATTCCTTGTAGATTATTCCTCAGTTTTTTTTTAAATCTGCCTTTCTAAAATGTAAAGTCTTTGTTGAACCCATGCTATATGTTTTCTGATCATTTATTTCAAATGAGACCATGTTATGATCAGTGTTTGCCAAATGTTCCTGGACCTGAATATTTATTATTACGTCTACATTGTTTGATATCACCACAAGCAGTATTGCCCCTCTCTGGTTGGATCCTCAATAATAAATTAATTTCATTGTCTTTAAGCCCCCGCAAAAAGCAGTTAATTTGCTAATCCTTTTGTTGTAATGCTAATGCTATAATTAGCTTTCTGGATATACGTTAACCTCAGGGACAATAATGTTGGTTATTAATTTTGATAATGGCATGTAGGCTGTTAACATACCTTTGTTGATCTGGGCCAATGAAACTAATGATAAAGGCAGCATAATATAGATAAATGAGAAATTGGAAAAAAAAGGGTTGTTGGAAGGGAAAGTACACAGTATAACATCTTTAGCGTTTGATTCAGGACTTTAGTTCTAAAATGTCAATAAATAAATAAATCTGAAATCACCTCTGGCTCCTCACTTGCTTCATCTCAAAAATGCTGCTTATAATCCAAAACACGCATTAACTGTAGCTTCTCTTGAGGCTAGTTTTTCTGCCAACATGTTTCTCAAGGTTTCGCTCCGATTCCTGCTGCCAAGGCAATTGCCAATTAGCCGGAACCTATGTTTTTAAAGCTTGAGTTGTCTTATTTGCAGCTTGCCTAAAGGTTTTCTGCATTTCCTACGGTGAGTTGTGTTACTTTTAAAATTAATTTAGTATTTCTAAATACTGTATACAGCTTTGAAGGCTGGTTTGATTTATTTTGCTTTTAATCTTGCTTGAGTCTAAAAGTCCAAACTTTACTTGATTTTGATTTACAGCGAGTTTTTTCATCAGTCACTCCTTGTTTGACAGCACTGGCTTTTATGAGTGTGTTTCTTTAATGCCAACATTTTTGTTGGCTCAACCAATTTAGTAAATGCCTTTTCTTGAATATGATAAATGAAATTATATAGCATTCTTTAAATATATAGAACTTTGTAACTTTCAATGCACTTTTGCCAAGATTTTTCCAAATACTTGGCAATGTGCAGTTGATATGACAATTTAAGTATATGTAAAGGATTTTCTGGCCTAGCCTGACCCACCCAATCTCACATTGGCCCCTGTGGTCTAACCAGTCCCCATTACATGGTTGTGTCTGGTGGTGCACCTGTTGGCAACAGGACTCCTGAGTCTCCCGCATGATGTTGTGTGGGGATTGCCAACCCAGTCAGGCAGCTGAGGTAGTGTACTTGAGTCCTACCTATATCCAGTGCAGCGCCTCCACCTCATCAGGATCCCTGTGTCCGCATGGGGATGATTCTGATGAGGAACTCCTCTGTGGTGCCTTCCTCTGCAGAGTAATCCCAGACTCACACAGTGAAGTGTCTTTATTCAAGGTCATCTTTATTGGCATGGTGGTATGGGCCAGCTGCCCCTCACAGCTATCAGCTTAGCCGCTCATTCCTTTGCTGCACTCCATCTGGAAAGTTCCTCCTTCTCCTAATGGAGTTGCTTTCCACCTCTCCCCTTAGGGAGATTCAACAGCTTCTCTGTCTCTCTGCTCAGAGCTGCACAGACTCACAGCTAGCATGAGACTACTGCAACACTGTTGCAGACCTTCACGTGCCTCTCACTGAACAGAGGCAGCACAACGCAGGAAACTGAACCACTAACTTTAGGCAGTGCTGTGTCTTATATCACCTCAGGAACAGGCACATCTCTGATGTCACTAAGGGTGGACACCAAGCATGTTGTCACTTCCTTTGGGACATATGACACCTCACCAGGGTTTGAGGGCAAACCTCCATGATGACTATCAGAATCCCAATTTTCCTTGTCTGATCCTTCCTCATCATCAGAACTATACTCCCTCTCCTCATCAGTGGAATTCATCTCAAACTCAATTTCTCCCTCCCTTGGATGGTGAAAATAAAGTAATAGCTTTTGGCAATCCCTGGCAACCCTTGCCGACACTGGATGTACATAGGGGGTTCCCCAGACGATAGGCATAACACGAGCAACTTTACCCAAATCCCCAGAAGACACTCCCGATGTCCCTGTGGACCTAGAATTGGACCCAAGGCGCTTAGGCCTACATTTTATATTAGCATTGCAATCAGTATTACTCGTACATGATGACTCTTTTCTCCTATGCATTTCCCACCCCGCTCCCTCATCGGATGTAAAACAATCACCCCAGTCCAGGTTCTCCCCAGTCCGTTCATCAGCGCTGCCCTGTGACTCCCCCGACCACCCTTGGCTTGATCGGGACCCCGAGGGAGACATAACAGGGGCTTTAACTATGGCCGGGGGTTGAGCATAGGGAAATACTGCCGGCATACGCGGGGCTACGACCCGCAACTGTTCGCTACCTTGCCCGGTACCATCGGAATGGCACTCCGGTTCACTCGTGTCTTTGTTCCATCCGGTTCCGCTGTGCCCACCAAAAATGATGGGATCTCGCGGGATTCGCCGCCGCCATCTTGCGTTGGGCTCCCAACCGGAACCTCTTCCTCCAGAACGACATCCGCCGCCGGAAGTGATGGTTCTGCTCTCCGCTCCGCTCGGGCCTGGGCTAGGCCTTCCTCCGCCGTTGCCACCACCGGTGCCTGTGGAGGGTAAGGATGTGTCTCACCGCTCCGTCGGCTCGGGGTGGTTCTTCCTCCGCCATCGACTCCGTCAGTCACCACAGCCATGGGACTCCGCCCCGCCGCGACACAGGTAAGTGCCGGTTCTTTTCTAGCACCGCTGTAGTGGTCCGCCGGTAGGCGCATCACCACCGTCGTTAGGGTCGCTTGTTCCTCTTTCGAGGAGCCGAACTCCGACACGGGGAGTGGTACTCCCGCAGGGGACCGACGGTGAGGTTCCAGGTTCTCACCGCGTTTGTAGGCCCCTTTCTCTTCAGGCTCCGTTCTGATCATTAGGAGCGATCCCCATACTCCGGGATCAACAGGTTATTTCCGGACCACGCACGGGGCTTCAGCCGTCAGCATGGCTGTGTCCGCTCCCGCCTCCTCGGTCTGCCCTGGTACGAAGGGCTTTCTGGCCCCTAGGTAGTGGATGCCACATTGGGGACACCTTGCCGTGGTGCTAGCTTCTCTGCCGGGTAACCTGCACTGCATGCACAGGCACTGAAATGTCTCTTTGTCCCCAGCCGTGACTACCAGGAAGCCTCCTGGCAATGAATAGGGATATACCCCAATGTCCATCTCGCTCTTTGTAGTGCTGGTTACGGGAGACACTTTGCGCAGTGGTTTCTCCTGTTCACCAGCTCCTCGCAACTGAGGGACAGGAAGCTCACATCCAGCTCCTCCCTCAGACAACTCTGGTCTCGCTTGGCAGAGGTAGAGACCCCTCCCCCTGGTGAATATTTGGGGAGGGTCTCTCAAGTTATTTGGATGCCCCGGCACAGTGGCTGAACTTTTCACAGTCCTAGGGGGCGCGGCCTCCGATTTCGCGCCACTACCCCCTGAGCATAACTCCTTAATTGGCACCAATCCCGGCCCATTTCCTGCAGCCACCTTGCTTGCAAAATCCTTGTCCTCTTTTCCGCGGGCAGCACTGATTACAGGAACTACTTTCTGTAATGATACGGCCGGTTCACCAGCTCCTTGCTCCGCTGGAGTCATGCCCACGGGGCATAATTGGAAACCACTCCCCCTGGTTGAGATGAGGGGAAGGTCGCATAGATTTATCGGGTGACCCAGCACTGGGGCTGAGCTGGTCATAGTCCCAGAAGGCGCGGCCGCAGCTGTCGCGCCATACCCCCCATCAGGGCAGGGTTTTCCTGTTGGCGCCACTCCTGGCCAACTCTCTGCAAGTCCCGCATTTGCAGAATTTTCTGCAACTGGCCCACACGGTCTCCCAGGGAAGCTGGAGCCGCCATTTTGATTTGCATCGCCAATCTCTTTAGCAACTGAGGTAGCTTTTTGTGTGTTGTACGCTGACTGGCAAGCAAATTCACCATTCTCCCCACACATTACGACAATGTCCTACTCGCTATCATCCGGAGTAATACTCCACGGCCCTAGGCAGGACCAGAATGGTGCGGCCACAGCTTTCGCACCACTCCACAACAGGCTTGCCAAAGTCACATCAGTAGCTTGCTCTTCAGCGGAACGCACACTACATGCGCTCCCTCCATCTGCCTCCGTCCACCATTTTAGACTTTCCGCACCGCGCGGATTCTCCACTTTTGCGGTCACCATTTCGTTGCTGTACTTTCGATTATTGTACATGGAGCTCCTCTCTGCGGGGCAGCTACCACACCGGTACAATAAAGATTGCCTTGATGCACCACCTTGTGTACCTAATGTAGGCTGGACTCGTGTTTGCACTACCTTAGGCTAGGCTCACTCTCTCTGTGTCTGCTGTATCTCCTTCCTCCCAGTCTGTGCTCCCTTCGGTAAGTGGTCTGGAATGGGCTAGAGTACTCTGGCTCTTCCATGCAGTACTTGGGCATCTACCTACTGTTGGCTAGCCTAGCGCAGACCCTCTCCAGAATTCCTGACCACGTTAACAGGCTATCCCTTTAGGCATCCTACCAACTAGCACTGCCTCAAGGTGACTAGGACAGCTATAGCCCGGCTCCAAACCCCCAACTCATTTCAGGCCCCTAGGTCGTCCCTGCGAACTGACAAACTCCATGAGCCCCCTGACTACCCCTAGGCTTCGTCCCAACACAGCACAACGTGGCATCAGACACTCTCCCTGTTTCCCAGTGTGCCTAGCAAAAGCCTGTCCTGTTGACAGGTCTCTCAGCAGCGCCTCCAAATGTAACGGATTTTCTGGCCTAGCCTGACCCACCCAATCTCACATTGGCCCCTGTGGTCTAACCAGTCCCCATTACATGGTTGTGTCTGGTGGTGCACCTGTTGGCAACAGGACTCCTGAGTCTCCCGCATGATGTTGTGTGGGGATTGCCAACCCAGACAGGCAGCTGAGGTAGTGTACTTGAGTCCTACCTATATCCAGTGCAGCGCCTCCACCTCATCAGGAACCCTGCGTCCGCATGGGGATGATTCTGATGAGGAACTCCTCTGTGGTGCCTTCCTCTGCAGAGTAATCCCAGACTCACACAGTGAAGTGTCTTTATTCAAGGTCATCTTTATTGGCATGGTGGTATGGGCCAGCTGCCCCTCACAGCTATCAGCTTAGCCGCTCATTCCTTTGCTGCACTCCATCTGGAAAGTTCCTCCTTCTCCTAATGGAGTTGCTTTCCACCTCTCCCCTTAGGGAGATTCAACAGCTTCTCTGTCTCTCTGCTCAGAGCTGCACAGACTCACAGCTAGCATGAGACTACTGCAACACTGTTGCAGACCTTCACGTGCCTCTCACTGAACAGAGGCAGCACAACGCAGGAAACTAAACCACTAACTTTAGGCAGTGCTAAGTCTTATATCACCTCAGGAACAGGCACATCTCTGATGTCACTAAGGGTGGACACCAAGCATGTTGTCACTTCCTTTGGGACATATGACACCTCACCAGGGTTTGAGGGCAAACCTCCATGATGACTACTGGCGATCCTGCATACTTACCAGGTTTACTGCCAGCATGAGAAAGAGACATGTACACCAATTTTACACATGGCTACATATATAACAAAAGTACATTCAGGAGTGCTTCATGCATGATAGGTCTTGGCTTGCTACAGTATTGCTGTAATTTCAAGAAGTGTAATTATTCAGAGAAAGATAGACTAGGTAGGACCCTCATTCTCACCCGTCTTGATTACTGTAACCTCCTGCTGTCCGGCCTTCCTGCCTCTCACCTGTCTCCCCTACAAACTATCCTAAACGGTGCTGCCAGAATCGCTCTGCTCTTTCCTAAATCTATCTCTGGATCTCACCTCCTGAAATCCCTCTCCTGGCTTCCGATCAAATCCCACATCTCACACTCAATTCTCCTCCTCACTTTTAAAGCTTTAAACTCTTCTGCCCCGCCTTACATCTCATGCCCTAATTTCTCGTTATGCACCACCCTGACTCTTGCGTTCTTCTCAAGGATGTCTTCTTTCTACCCCCTTGTATCTAAATCCCTCTCCCGTCTTAAACTTTTTTCACTGACTGCCCCGCACCTCTGGAATGCCCTTCCCCTCAATACCCGACTAGCACCCACTCTATCCACCTTTAAGACCCACCTTTAAGACCCACCTCAAGCCACACTTGCTTAAACAAGCATATGAATAGCACTGTGGATTATACTAGACACATGATATAAAGCTTAGCCCCCTGCAGATGCACTTACCAGAACTCCCTCCTACTGTCTCTGTACGTTCTCCCTACCTACCAATTAGACTGTAAGCTCCACGGAGCAGGGACTCCTCTTCTTTAATGTTACTTTTATGTCTGAAGCACTTATTCCCATGATCTGTTATTTATATTATCTGTTATTTATTTGATTACCATGTTTATTACTACTGTGAAGCGCTATGTACATTAATGGCGCTATATAAATAAAGACATACAATACAATACAATACAAGGACAAGGATGCATATGGGCTGGTTTCATGTGCTATTCCATACTACGGTACTGTACATTGGATTATGGGAGTCTGCCAAGCAGAGAGGGCATATACTTTGGGGCATACATATCAAGGCAAAAGTGGTGTAATTCTAGGGGCAAAAATATTGTTCCCTATGTATCAAAGAAAAAATCTAATTGATTTCAATGAGCAAAGTTTTTGCCCCACAATTGTACCACTTTCGCCTTGATGCATTTACCCCACAGTCCAATGTATGCAAAACTCAAAATGACCTATAGTATGTAATAAGATCACTTTAGAACAATTTGTGCTAACAAGTAGTATAACCCTTCATAAAACGGGCAGCATATTTATGAAGGTCGTTATGTGGCTTTACATGACGCAGCTTGTTGTTTGAAATTAATGTTGGGTCTTTGGGGGGTATTTACTAAAACTTGTTTCTAGCGTTCACACCTACATGGGAATGCATGTTTTTTTTTAAATAATTAGCATAATCACTGCACTTGTGCCTAATTTATATTGCCCTTTTAAATGCAAACTTACCTTTAATTGATTGCAGGAATGTAGTGTGACCGCAAGCAATTCTAATTATTAGCATGTGTAATGAATCATTTTAAATAAAACATCAGAGACCTGCAAATACCTCTGTACATTGAAAGTGGTTAATCAGTGTTAACATTACATTTAAAAATTATATAAGAAAGAAAAAAAAAAAAAAAGGGCGCTTTGAAAATTATTATTTTTTTTCTTTTTAAAGTCAGAGTGTCTTTTAAAGTTAATGCTGGCCGTGTGCTCAGCACTTTGCAAAGAGTTCAACATTATTTGTCTATTTTAAAAGGAAATCTTTTGCTCAGGATTTCAGGATTTTTCTTATATTATAAATGCCACAGTTGTTAAAAGACCTACTGCAGGCTTTTTCTTTTAACACAAGCAGTAAATATTTTGTAGTCACAACACATACAAATCTATTTACCAGTTTATATTGCTATATATCAAAGCAACCTGTTTTCATAATTTTTTTTTGTATTTTTGTATTTTTGTTCACATATATAGTAAATATATGAACAAAAGAGGGGAGACACATACATAGGTTATTGAATTTATTATAACAATGTTAACTCCAAGAGCTGACAGGCCCCTGGTAAATAATAATACCTTTGCAGATGTCACAGCAAAGCAGGTAGCAAGCCGTCCCTATGTTGAGGGATATATGATATGTGCCAAATTTATAATTTTATAACCATTTATTTGTTTTTGGGTATGTCCTGGAAATAGAATTAAAGGACATGGGATATATAATTGCATAAGTGTACAGGGTATATATATTATATACAAGGCATTTCACATTTTTAGCAGAATAGTTACAGTGGACTGCTTGAAGTGAAAGCCAGGAGTGACTGTGGGTGTGGGACAATAGCCATGAGTGCAGGCTGTTGGGATGCTTGATTTGTGGGGCGAGTTTTAAGGTTAGTTAGTATTAAATGACTTAAAAGGTTGACACCATTTGCATCAGAGAAAATGGCAGATGGCAGTTAGGTATGAATGAGAGTAAGTGTGTATTGGGAGAAGAGAGATTGATTTGTAATTTGAGACAGTGTTTTTGTCTCCATTTTTGTAGATTGGGACAACTCTAGCAGTTTTCCAGGTCTTAGGGATATGGCCTGCAGACAGGATAGAGTTGATTATGGAAGCAATTGGTTTGGCACAGGCTGAGGTACCAAGTTTTAGGAACTTGGATTGTAGCAAAATCAAGTCCATATTGGTTGCTTAATTTAAAATTTGAGGAGCGTTAATAGGGAATATCTCTGTTTAATATTGTGGATGCTAATAATAGTAGTAACCATATTAATACAAGAATTTATTTCTAGGTATAAATTCTCTCCCTATGAGACACTTATGGGATGAGTTATGACCATCAGTAGTTCAAAGTAACGAATTAAGGATCATGTTATTGGTAATAAAACAATTAATAAGTGTTGCATGCAACTAATATATATTTTTGAGTCTTTCTAGGCACAGGTTAAAGCTGAAAGTGCACCAACGCAAGACGAGTTAATGGTCAAGCATTTTCTACGCAAGCACGCTCTTCATCCCAGATGAAAAGGCCATTTAAATACTACTCATCACCAGCATTGCAGTAAAAATTTCTTATCATGGATACACATCACGCACGTCAAAATAGTGCCAGCCTAGGCACAAACAGCTAATAAAGACAAAGACATAGCACCTGCAAATAAGTGTTTTGATGGACACAATACTCTCCGACCACTAATCATCAAGGGAGAAAGGTTATAGGCAAAAATGTCCAGGCCTCAACACACGAACTTTGACCTTTTTATTTTTATTTTTACAGGTTTTTATTATTTTTCAGTTACAATGTATGCTCCATTATGTTTGTGTACGTGGCGTCCCATAAGGATGACAAAATAGTATAAGGTATTATTTGTTTAACTTTGTTTATTTTGTTTGGATTTCTAGGTTAATAGAATCTCCCTGCAGAATGATATCCCGGTGGGAGAATGCTTTATCAGTCAAACACACGGTTATGTTAATTGCTCACAGGTAGAGTTAGAAACAGAAGAGATGCACCCAATACACAAGTGCTAAAAAGTAGTCTATGGGAAGAATAAGTTTCAAGGAATTTATTCCCAAATGTAGGAGTTGGGTTACTGTATGACAGGTTTACAGGGATATCCTAAATCATACAGCCACAGATATTTACTCACTTAAGCAAGAATAGGTTTAGTTTAAATTAATGACCCCGCAGAATAAAATAGCTCTGGACTATATTTTAGCCTCAAAAGGAGGGGCATGTATGCGCCCTAGTTAAAACGCAATGTTGTGTATTTATCCAGGATTTAGGGACCATGGGGACTTGGTGGTTGGATTGATTTGCTTTGAGCGAAGCTAGCGAATGTTTTTGTATGTGTGTGTTTGTCCTACTCATTGCTCTCTATGTATTAAGTACAGCAAAACTCTGATCCAGAAGTGCGTTGCAACCCCCACCGACGCTATGCCTCTCTGCAGTGATGATGTCGCCAGTCCCCCAGAAGAAGAGACCAAAGAAGAAATCAACTGGGCTGATATAATGGCCGGAAAAGAAAGGAATGCAGTTATGCACAACTTGGACATCTTGGTCCATCAGGACTATGAAATGGTTAACTGTTCTGTTCTTTAAATAGACTGTCTCTTAAGGATATGGGGGACTGAGAAGACTGGATATGAGGAAGGTGGGAGGTCACAAAGGGACGTGAGTCAACCACAAGGAAAGGATCACAAGTCAGACATTTTGACCATAGCAGCCATCTTGGTCCGTTTTGCCATTCTGAGTAAATGCAGTATGAAAGATGTGTGCAAGAAGAATGTTTGTGCAGTCGCTCTTAGCAGAAATTAACCCCCACCAATTCTCACAAATAGCTGACCCTTAGATATCTCCTGATGAAATCACTTTATGTGAAGAAACGCGTAGAGAAGAGCGTTTTTTAGCTGCTGTCACACTGTGATATATATTTTGACTCTATCCTCACTGCCCACCTCATTACGGACTGCCTTTGGGAGTGCAGAGAGACTTCTCTGATCAGCCCCTGCATCGCGGGGTCACGGACTACAGACCTCATATCCGGATACACTAACATTGTGGAGGACTTCCGGGTCACATTGTGGTGAGCTTTTTCCTGTATCCCCTGCTGGATGTCGGTTCAGCAGAGCTGAGAAAACCCAGACAGAGAGAGGGCGCGCCATCCAAGGCACAACGTGGGCGGTTGGCGAATGAGTATACTCATTATATGCATTTATTTATCCTGTGTTTGTGAGTTCGCATTTGTTGGTTTTATTCATATTCATTTTTATTAAATTGTATTTTTTCATGCTGCACTAGGATCGGGCGCTTTCTTTTCTTGTTGTTCACAGATTTCTGGGAGTTCGTTGGTCCTTGATGAGAGCAGCCAGATCCTAGCATGGACCCTTGGTTTGGTTGATATATTTTTACATTTTTCACATTTTTTATTTTTATTTTTATCTTTGACACACTTAGTGTCATTTTTTCTGTATTTTTCCATTCATCATTCATTTAGTATCATTCAGGAGGGATTCATTAGTGCAGTAGTCATAACTACCAACACATGCCATTTTATTATATTTGTATTGTTCACTGGCATATATTTGTGTTTACAGCAGCTTTTTAAACATTGGCACTCAGCATTTTATTATAACATATTGCATGTATTTTTATTAGTGTGAGTCAATCATCCATAATACTGTTGCATTCACTTTTGCCATTCACCTTTGCTATATCCATTTAATACAATCATTTGGTAATTAGTCTGATTTTACACCTGAGGAGCGCAGTCTATTCTTTGTTTGTTATATATATATATATATATATATATATATATATATATATATATCTCTATTGGTTGTGTGGCATGTGGGCCACTAAGATTGTACCCTGCAATCACACTGCCCTTTGTTATCTGGGATTCATTCTTCCCACTTTCTATGTATCTGACACGTTACCCCAAGGGAAGCTGAGAAATCGAAAAGATCTGACCAGGACCATTAGTTCAGCCCGCATTGCAGCTGGGGTTTTTATACCTAGTTTAGGTGTTCTGGATCTCTATTCTAAATTAAGTGAGCTGATGGTAAATATTGATGATGCTCTTAATCAGACAAGTGATGCTATCATCCGTTTGACTAATGAACAAGAGCAGATCCGGACAGTATTATTACAGAATAGAATGGCTCTTGATTATCTGCTAGCCTCACAAGGAGGTGTTTGTAAACTTGTAGGACAGAAGTGCTGTGCCTATATTGAAGATGAGTCTGGCGCTATTCATAAAGATATGGATAAGTTACAGGAAATTCAGGCAAGGATGCGTAAAGAATCCTCAGGCCTTAACTTAAATTGGATGTCAGGACTCACTAGTTGGATTGGAGAATTGGGTATGAAAATTCTCTATGGTTTTATTGTAGTGATTAGTATAATCGCAGCAATTTTTGTTATTTTTCACTGTGCTAAGTGTGCAATGCTTTCATTTGTCTCAAGGAAACCTTCAGTTTCATCTCACGCCATGTATGCAACTAATAATTCATATGTGGCCATGAACAGAGTCTATGATACTATTGGTCCCCATAAGGCCATAGTCATAGAGAAGCGTACCTAGTAAGGGTATTTGTTCTTTTAGAGAACAAAAAGGAGGGATTGTTAGGACCAGTATTTCAGGCCAGAGTCTGCAGTCATGTTAAGCTTCCATTTTGTATGGTCATAACTAGTTAAGATTCTGTAGTCAGCCTTTTTGCTGAAATATAATTCATAAATGCACTCAGTTTCTCTGCTAAATTGCATTTCATTCTTCCTGGCCAGAATATTACTAGATACTTTTGTGTGGTCAATTTCCTGGTGTTTTAGTAGAATATAATAGAATGGTTCTCTGCAAGAAGCAAGGTAGTGAAAATGTTGCTAAGACTCAAGGTCTCTTTTGATAACAGACAATGAATAAGCTATGTATTAGACAATTGCTTGTATTGAAAAAAGACACGTCTCAAAAGTCACGCCACTAATATGTCCTGCCCCTAAATCACGCCTCTAATCAAAGCTACGCCCAAGACACACCTAGTATACGCCCAGGACACGCCTATGATACGCCTCTAACCAATATCTTTTTTTATTCTGTATAAAAACCATTACCCTATAAGTAATAAATTGAGACAAAGGATTTGAAACCTGGCGTGCGTTACGTTTCATTTTGTTCGTCTCCCAGGCCTGAAAAGTTCACCGAAGACCGGAGATAACAGTTGCAGGGGGTGAAGCTTCCTGGGAAGTCTGCTGCAAACAGGTGCAGATAGTGTATCCGGTCACAAGGCTTCAGTGTACCTGGCAGGGGAAAGGTTCCTCTCGGTGCTGAAGCCAGGGGAGGAAATAACGGATTTTCCTTTCAGGAATGCATGTTTTTTTTTAAATAATTAGCATAATCACTGCACTTGTGCCTAATTTATATTGCCCTTTTAAATGCAAACTTACCTTTAATTGATTGCAGGAATGTAGTGTGACCGCAAGCAATTCTAATTATTAGCATGTGTAATGAATCATTTTAAATAAAACATCAGAGACCTGCAAATACCTCTGTACATTGAAAGTGGTTAATCAGTGTTAAAATTACATTTAAAAATTATATAAAACAATATTGACAATGGCAATATTTATTAATAATTTATAATACTGTAAATGTATTTTAGTATGCACATAATAATAAGCAAAATAGTTTGTTATCCTAAATAAATATTACACATGTATACATGTCAATGGCTGAAACAAATAGTAATACCGTAGGTTTTATTTCTTAAATAAACACAGATATTTGTTTCTTATGCGTATATACAATTATTTAAATAAATATATAAATCTATATTCAATGTATAGCTCTATAGATGTATATCTCTACATATATTCAATATCATAATTTGTAATATACTGCTCATACTGTATTTTTGTTTGTAAACTTAAATAAGTCTGTTAAATATGTATATTATACTTTTTTCAAATGATTTTCTTTGAAAATCGTATCCAAAAGTGTAAGCATTGCTTGGTAATTAAATTACTTACCAAGATTGGTGCTAAACTAATAGTTTGAAGAATATTGACACACTACTGCCATACCCAAGGTGGCGGTAACAAAACAGACAAAACAGAGGTGCAAACGTTAATATGTTAAACATTTGCATTTTTTTTACTGCTGTAACAGGTCAAAAGATTCCCATACTCATGCCCTTTTAAAGGAATAAAGTAGGTTTCTACAGCTGGGAGCGTTAGCTGCTGCAGGGCACGCTAATGCTGAAGTTAATGCATAAAGAGCACCTTTATAAATGGCGATTGGCGCATACAAAAGGTGATGAAGGTTTTTAAGAACGACTTCTAGGATATTGTCAGTTTTCTACTTTTGTTTATAGCCCTCGTTGAGTCATGTTGAATACCTGATTGGTACTGCACCGACACACTTTATTCGAGCAAATACCCGGTATGTACCTGGCAGATACCTGGAATGCGCCGCTCCTCACCTCTGACAAGCCCCGTTGCATTTGCCTTCCCAGCCTGGGTTCATGCCTGGCTGACGGGCGGCTGATCTGTTAAATGATAATGATTAGGATTTAATAGGCTGCAATGCTTCGCGTGTCTACCAGATGGCATAAATTCATGAATTGTAATGCAGTATATATATATGTACTGTGCAGTATTGCAGCCAGCGGGAATAAAATGCTTCAATCCCTGCCGGAAAATAACCCAATGCACTCGGGCAGAAAACAGTCACAAACCTCAATACACCCGGGTATACCCGAATTCGTGGGACTAGCCAAGCTCGAATAAAGTGTGTCGCCAGTGTACAAATTAAATTAAAACAGAATTGTGTGTATTTTTCCTTTATAACTAGTATTAATCAATATTAATTATTAGTATAGTAATTTGCTCTCTCTCTTCTGGGTCGCGCGCGTCATCCTTACAGGCGCGCGCGGACCCAAGCCTCTCTTACCTGGCTCCCCAAGCCTTGGCCCGCCTCCTCCTTGCACTGGCGCACTCCCCAGTCCCAGCTAGACCAGGTCTGCCCCCAGGCTTCTCTCTCCTATCAGGGTTAAATCCCCTGGACCACACCTCCGCTCCTCCCTTTCCCCTGATAGGTCCCAGACCACTATTTAGTCTGGTCTCCCCATTCCCTCAATGCTCTGCATAGCTACTGTACCTTGGTGCAGTCTGCTTCTGCTTGGCTCTCTTGTTTTTCAGTCCCTGTTCCTGTCCCTGGATTCTCTGCTGACCTCCCTGGATTTCGACCTTGGCTTTGGACTTTGACCACGCTGCTTTCTGGACCCCTTGGGCTTGGTTATTGGACACTCTACCACGCTGTCTTCTATACCCCTTGGACTCGGCAAACGGACCCTCAACGACGCAGCTCTCTCCTCTCCTCGACCCAGGCTTACGGACTCTCTACCACACTCCCTTCTCTACTCCAGTACCATTGGCTCACGTACCCAACCCTTCTATGTCGGATGTGGCAAGTACCGAACTACTTCAATTTTTGTTCCCCGGATCAGCTACGCTACTTACACACTTGCCCCCGTTTACTGTTAGGTGTGTGGTATTTGTTCTTTCCACCTCAGTCCCGGGGTCTCGTCTGGCTTGTGGGCAGGCCGAGCGTTACACTTCTTTGGTATATCCCTGTAAACCTTTCCTTTCTAAAAATAAATGTCTATCTTTTTCTTAACAATATCTATTGTATCTGCCAGTTTCCATGAGTAGTGAATTCCACATGTTAACTGCCCTTACTGTAAAGAACCCTTTCATTTATTGCTGGTGAAATGTCCTTGCCACCAGTCTTAAGGGATGACCCAGAGTCATTTGTACTGTCCTTGTTACTTGTATTGCCTGAATATATTTGTATATAGTTATCATATCTCCTCTCAGATGCCTCTTTTCTAATGTAAACAAATATAATTTAGCTAGCCTCTCCTCATAAATTAGACCTTCCATAACCTTTTTTAATTTGGTGGTTCTTAATAGTTATTTCTCCACACTGTTTTGGTGCTTTTTCTCCTGACAGTCCTACTTGTATAAACATTGATTCCCTATGTACAGCTAAATATCCCATTGTATTCAAGTTCTATTCCAGCATTAACATACAGTATAGCACACTGTAAGGTAACAGTAAAATGAGACAGTTAGACTAAGTTCTCCTTTCATGAATGCACAATATGTAATGTCATGTTTTAGCTTGTGAACCATTTGTTGGTCCAATAAAAGGTATTACACAACTTCGTTCATTTACACGGTATCTCTCCAGGTTTTATATAGATGATTGTTTAAGGTTGTATATAACACAATAACTTATCTACTAAATAGGACTCATAACTCATTTTCCCTTTATTCTCCACTCTCTCCAGCTAAATATTTAAAGGTATATTCTTCTCTGACAAAATGTGACAATTTTTTCAAAGTTCCGAGTTGTGCTTCAAGTTGCCCATTTTGCTCAAACTTTTCGAACAAAAAGTTGTACAGTATCAAACGTTTTGACACATTTTTTTCAAATGTTTTAGTAAAACATAGGAAAAGAGAATTTGGCAAGTTCACACCTTTCATTTCTAGGATACTTATGGTGGCAAAAGTATATTACATTACTTTCACTTGTGATTTAATAGTAGGTGATACCTTTTTTATTTGGACAGTATATATTTTAAAGACAAACTTTCAAAAGCAATGATCTCTTCCTGAGGTTAAGCAGTACTGATTAGAGATGTATAAACATTTAGATGAAGACCATACTGTATACCGTAAGTATTTAATACAAACAGCATTTAGGTGTGGTAACAAGTAGTAAAACGAAAGATCTATAGCCTTCCTTCCAAATATTTAACCTTCACAATTTAGTATACAATCAAGATTAGTACATTTGGCCCAACTCTCATTCATCTCAAACCCTTAAAGACAGGATGAACTGTAAGATCATATTATTTATTAAGTCTTTATGGGATCATGGGATCCAGTTCATGGATCCAGTTTGCCTCTCTGGCTTTTAATTGTTTTATCCTGTCACCAACCTGTCTAAACCTGGGTATGTCTCTGTTACCTAATACAATATCTCAGTTGTGACACTACATTTCATTTTGTATTGTTACTTCCACGTATCTCATGCCACAAATGCATGTGATAAGGTAATAAAGTAAACTGCATAATCAGTGTTACATATGTGGTAACATCTAATTGTACATGTTTTACCTGTAAGAGGATATGTAAATGTCTCTACCTTTTGTATGGTATTGCACTGTGTACATGAGAGGCAAGGGAAGGTACTATAGCACATTTCAGGGAAACCAGGAATCTAGTTATTAGTTGTAGGGGAATCCAGATTAAAATGCACTCATTTCTCTCCAATTTTTAACAAAGGAGGGAGCGGGAGAAGGTGGCATGATACCTTTTATTGGACCAACAAGTAGTTGATGTGTTACCAGCTATTGAATCTCTCAGGGTTATTTATCAGGTAGCTGTGGTGCATTAAAATATTGTTTCTGTCAGTCATCTTTGTAAAAAGATCTGGGTGTTGTTAACTTGTCATTCATTTTGTATACCCTGTGAGATGGAAGGGGTAAAGTGACTGCTTTTAATAAAGGTCAAGCCTGCCATTACCCCTACCTGTCAGTAATACATCTGTATTATGTTTATATAAATATCTGTATATTAAGCCTGGTTCCAGCACTTCAGGAACCAGGGGTTAATGTTATGTTCAGCTGGAATGTTGCAAATGCTGTAAAGGGGTCTGTGATCTTTCCAAGTAACTCTTTGCATGTATCTGTGTTTGTTGTTGCATTTCCACCCACCAATAAGGGGCTGGATCATATTGCAAATACCTGGGGGAAGGGAGATCCCCAGATAGACCAGAGAACATCATCTCAGCTCAGCTTTAGCTGTGAGTCAGAGTTCTTTAGCTGAAGCAGCTGGAAGGAAGCTTGGAGTAACTGGGAGCAGCTGCAGTCTGCAGGAAGAAAGAACAGGGGAAATCTCTTTAGGGAGACCCCATGAACACGTCTGTTCTCAGTTGTAAGTGCAAGTAGGGTACCTGTAAATCGTTGTGGATATTTCTTTTTTCAATCGATTAATTTTATAAACTCTGTGTTTCTGTCTGGCGAATTGAACCCTGGTGTGATAGTCCTGGTCTCCTGTGACACCCTGCTGTCCAGGAAACTCTTGACATTGTAATCTTAATTGTATATGATACAGTACTTAACTGGTCATAAAAAGTCTGTAACGAATCACTGCCACCCTTCCAAGTCATAAAGACATCATCCATATATCTCAGCCATACCGATGCATGCTGTGCAAATAATGGAGCACTGTACATTTTTCTTCAAAATCATTCATAAAAACATTAGCATAGTTAAGGGCTACATTTGAGCCTATTGCTGTTCCCTGGACCTGTACATAAAAACTGTCTCAAAATATATATTTTTTTCATAGAATGAGAGATAGTAAATTACATTGAAAATTTTTGACCAATATACTCAAATCAAAATCTCTATTAATAGTTTGAGTAATTTGAGTATTAGCATATATTCCTTCCTGGAGTTCAATCGAAGTATATAAACTACTGTATTGATGTCTAATGTAAGCAATATGGTTTCCGCAGTGATATGTGAGATCTAATTAAGTTTTGTACAAACATTTGTGGTAACCTTAATGTATGATTTACCATTACTGCCAAAAGTTCACACTATATAGTCTAGGAAAATGGCAATGGGCTAAATTATAGTCAGTACTAGCGATGGTAGGTCACGTGAAGGGTGTGTGACATTATGTATCTTTGGTAGAGTATACATAAGTAACTGGACTCAGATTGTTTTTTGGAAAAATATCTTTAACAGATATTTCTTTAGTGATGATGCCTGCTAGAAAGGCCTGTTCTACTTTATGTACTGTATAAGCCCCTGTGCCTCTGGAATATTTAGCTGTTCGAGGATATCCCCTCTATAGTTGCTGAGATCCATAAAAACTACTGCTCCTCCGTTATCAGCAGGCTTAATAACAATATAATTTCTCATGATTGAAATCAAATAAAGTCTTGTGATAATGTTTTCACACATATGGGGTTCTTGACCTCCAATTCATAATATACAGTATATATTTTTTTTACATTGACCAGCTTTGTATTTAGGGTGTATAATAGGCGCTACTTCATAGGTTTTTTTGTTGTTGTTGTTATATATATATATATATATATATATATATATATATATATATATATATATATATAACAACATATATATATATATATATATAGTAAATTGCAGCAACCAGCACTTAAGTATCCAAAATATCCAGATGCTAATCCCATAGATAATAATAGAGATGATATTACCAGATTGGAGTCCGCACTGCCCTGAGGAAGGTCCCGTTGGGAGGACCGAAACGTTGGCGGCCCTGTGTCACTTAAATACACTTTTTTTGATACCAACATTGCAGTGTGCTGTCTTCTTTTGGCTATCAGGATCCCCTGGTCACCATATGTCTATATATATATATATATATATATATATATATATATATATATATATATATATATATATAACAACATATATATATATATATATATAGTAAATTGCAGCAACCAGCACTTAAGTATCCAAAATATCCAGATGCTAATCCCATAGATAATAATAGAGATGATATTACCAGATTGGAGTCCAGAAATAAGGAGACAGCACACCAGGAGTATATTCAAATGCAGTATGTATTGAAGAGAATACAGGCACTTCAACCAATGTTTCGGTCTGCAGAGAGCGACCTTCCTCAGGGCTGAGTTGGTTGAAGTATATTATATTATATTCTCTCTCTCTCTCTCTCTCTCTCTCTCTCTCTCTCTCTCTCTCTCTCTCTGTATATATATATATAGTTGTGTGAAAATGAAAGTACACCCTCTTTGAATTCCATGGTTTTACATATCAGGACATAATAACAATTATCTGTTCCTTAGCAGGTCTAAAAATAAGGTAAATACAACCTCAGATGAACAACAACAACACATGACATTTATAACACTGTGTCATGATTTACTTAACAAAAATATTTATTTAACAAATAATATTGCCTTTCACTTTATATGAACTGCCTTTTCTGAAAGAAGTGAAATTGTTGGATATTAATAAATGTTTGCATGTGATGCAGCGACCTCTGCCACACCTGTGATTACCAAATCGGCTCATAGAGGCAGCCTGGATAGATGCATCACATTGCCTAATTTTGCTGGGAGCTAAGATACCTTTAATGTTTCTGGCTTTTCTGAATAGGCTATCAGGCTATCATCTTGGGTTTTCCCCTCCTCATGCAGCCTCCTTGAGAGGCAAGAGTGGAGGTGAGACTTGGCCTGTGATTGCCCAATCTTGGGTACAGACCTGGTGCCCTCCCCTACTGCACTAACGAGGAAGCAGTTGTAAATTCTAGTCAGCCTAAGTCTCTCCCTCTTGGGATAGAGATGTGCTCAGCCCCTTAGGGAGCTGAAGAGAGACACAGGTCTCTTTCTTTTTATCTTAATTTCTTATTGTAGGCGGACGCTCATAGAGGTATGCAAGGGAGACCGGTTATGGTGAAATTAGATAAGGCTTTTATTGCGCCTCTTTCCTTAACATCAGGAAACCATCCAAACAAGGGGTAAACAAAGCTTCTATTCACTTGGGAGTATTTCTAGTGAAATACTATGCAGTCCACAACTCCCTTAGATAAGCATGTCTCCCAGCCCCAAACATATATCATGAAATGAGCAGATATAAAAAAAAGTCTTATAAACGAAAGTCTTATCTGTTCCTTGAGGTTTGGAGGGAAAATCTTCTCTGTTCCTGGTTGCTACCTTTTCTTCAGGGTTTGTCAGCATTCAGGTTTTAGAAGTTTCCCCTGTGTCTTGAAAGCAGCTCTGCTGTTTCTTCTGGCAGGGCTCAAGACAAGTGTCCCCATGCTCAGTCTCACAAGTTGTGTGAGATTCAGGGACAATCTCTGCTCTGTCTCCAAGTTCAGCTCAGGTGTGAGCTAAGGAGTCTCTCTTCCTGTCTCAAAAGACAGACTTTTCTTAGAAGCTAATCAGGCAGGTGGTGTTGGATAATTGACTACCAGGAGTTAACCACCACACTGCTGGATTAGAGGCACATTACCTGAACAGGGATAACTCCCCTGTTACACTTACATTCACTCATTAATATACTGTCGCGGCCGAGTTTATTCTAACATTTGCCCGGTCTCGGCTGCGACAGATACCGGGCGCGCGCCGAGGTGTCCCGTGCGCGCGCCGGAGCCTCGGAGGATTGGTCCTCCGATCGAGGCACCCCCCTCCCCTCTCCGGGTCCAAAAACTACTCTATTCATATATCTATTATAGGTGTCCAATTTAACAACTTCCTTGTTGATGAATAAATATTGCTACCGGTATGTGTAATTTTTTTTTTAAACGCACATTGCTAATATTTTATTTCATTTATTGTAAAAAAGGTGAAGATACTTTGAAATAAATTCACTTGTGCACATCACTTTAAATAAAACGTAACATTTATTTGTGTAAAGTGAAAACATATTTCACCAAAACAATTAAAAAGCTAAAAAAATAATTTAAAACATTTGGTTGTATGGGGTAGTATCACCCCTCAATAGGGATAGGGTGGAAGTGGCTATTGCTGCTAATATTATGTGAAGTTATCATCACTGTGCTGTTAGAAAGGGAACATTAATCATAGGTAGGAGCAGGCTAGAGAGGGACTAACATTGAACGCAAAGCATAGCCAGCTCAGTATGATCTCTGAGATTGCAGTACATAAAGAGGATACCAAGGGGTTAATAAAACCTAGTAACTGCTACATGCGTTCACTTCTAGTCTGCTCTAAAATTAGTATTTGTACCAACACTACAGGTCAAATTCTGAGGGCAGCATAGTTGATTAACTCCACTTTTTGTTTTTGTTTTTTATTTCAGGCAACAGGAACATTGGTGGATGTTTAAAAAAAAAAAAATAATTACAAATGCATTTCTTGTAATACAGTACATATATTAGAGAAACATACAGCATTCTTGTTCAGAATAACAATTATTAATGCTACTGTAAGCCTAAATTGGTCAATTGTGTTTATCTTCTTAGATATCAATGTATATAACCCTAAGAAATTATTATATTAAAGAATTATATATAATTATAGGCTAAACCTGTTAAATTCTGGGCTTTATTGAAATTCCTGCTCTCTGAGTGGTTAAAATTCCTGGCATTATCCATTCAGTAATGGCTTGAAATTTTTGGCACCATGCTAAGTGGGTGTAGAGGGGGGGGGGCTGCTGGTGTATGTTTTGTGGGTGTAGAGTGGAGCAGCAGTCTATTTTGTTGGTGTGTATGTCTGCAGTGTGTTTTGTGGGTGTAGAGGTATGGTGACCAGATGTCCCGGTTTAGCCGGGACAGTCCTGGTTTTTAATGAGCTATCCCAGAGCTCCAATAATTGTCAAAATGTCCCGGTTTTGCAAGGACAGTTCCGATGATTATTGAGCCGGTGTCCTCCCGGTTTGAGCTGGTAGCAGGAGAGCCGAGGTTGGAGGAGATCAGAGGAGGATGCTGGCTGCTGAGCGCGGAGCTGATCACAGAACAGCTGTAGCCGGTAGGAGGGAGGAGAGCAGTGCTGTCTGACTACTTAACGACTTCTGGGCAGCAGGTGGCATGCAGAGCACAGCATAACTACTCCTTTCTATATCTCCCAGTTCTGTGTGTGTTGGTAAGTGTATGTGTGTGTGTGTGTGTCTCTGTGTTGGTAAGTGTATGCGTGTGTCTCTGTGTTGGTGTCTGTTGGCAAGTGTGTGCCTGTATCTCTGTTGGTAAGTGTATGTGTGTTGGAGAGAGCATGTGGGGAAAGAAATAAAAATTTAAGTGCAGACGTTTCTATAAAGTAGAATGATATAGTCTTGGCTCGTATAAATGTATTACTCACAAGATGTATGAGTTAATCAGGCAATTGGCAAATTGGGTTGCCACCCATCTGTATCTGGACCCCCCTTGTTTAAGATACCGTCAGCAGGATGATGTATATATAATAGAGAGAGAACTACATAGTGCGATCAAAAAGGTACAACTTTATAATTTAAAAAAAAACGGGTCAATAAAATGCGCACTTACAATGTGCCAGTAAAAATCATGCATGTATCTCACAAATGGAGAAAATGGAAGCTCCCCGAACTGCTCACCGCCTCCCTCGGGTGTTTGGCTGGCTTTCTCTCACGGATCTGTGTGCCGATTCAGAGCCTCCCTCACGGCGCCCATCCAGGAAGATGACGTCACGGCTGCAGAGTTGGTCAGCTACGGGTCGCGTTTGAGTCCAAAATTGGTACACTCTACGCGTTTCGCCCAGCTTGCTGTAGCTGTTGTCGGCTTCGTCAGGGGAGCTTCGTCGGGGAGCTTCCATTTTCTCCATTTGTGAGATACATGCATGATTTTTACTGGCACATTGTAAGTGCGCATTTTATTGACCCGTTTTTTTTTAAATTATAAAGTTGTACCTTTTTGATCGCACTATGTAGTTCTCTCTCTATTATATATACATCATCCTGCTGACGGTATCTTAAACAAGGGGGGTCCAGATACAGATGGGTGGCAACCCAATTTGCCAATTGCCTGATTAACTCATACATCTTGTGAGTAATACATTTATACGAGCCAAGACTATATCATTCTACTTTATAGAAACGTCTGCACTTAAATTTTTATTTCTTTCCCCACATGCTCCCCCTGGATGTTTGAGAAAAATACTTGAATCCTTGGAACCCGTGAAACAGGTCCCACCAGTGAGGTTTGAGCTGGGTGGTTGGACTTTAATCATCACACTTCCCTTTATATAGATTTATTCACTATTGTTACTTTTTAATAGTTGTTTGCGCCTTATATCACTTATTCCACAATATGTGTGTTGGAGAGAGACAGACAGAGACAGAGGGTGGGTGGAGAGGGAAGGATGGGAGAGGATGGGGAGGGGGGCGAGGAGAGAGGGAGGTTAGAGGATGAGGGAGAGGGAGGAGAGAGGTAGGCAAGAGGATGGGGGGAAAGAGGGAGGCAAGAGGATGGTGGGAGGGAGGAGAGATGATGGGGGAGGATGGGGGAAGAGGGGGAGAGAGGATGAGGGAGAAGAGGGGTGAGAGAGGATGGGGAAGAGGGAGGAGATAGGATGGGGAAGAGGGAAGAGAGAGGATTGGGAAGAGGGAGGAAGAGGGAGGAGAAAGGGGCAAGCAAAAAACGGGTAAGGGCACAGTTTGAGATTTAATTTGTTTTCTAAATATTTTTTAATGCGTCCCGGTTATTACATTTCAAAATCTGGTCACCCTTTATAGAGGGGGCCTGCAGTTTGTGTGTCTTCAGTGGATGCAGACGGTGGAGGAGGGCTTCACAGTGTGTTTTGTTGGTGTGTGTGTGTGTGTCTGCAGTTTTGTGGATTTTCAGTGGGCTGCAGTGTTTGTGGGTGTAGAGGGGGGCTGCTGTGTGTGTTGTGTGTGTGTGTGTTTTGTGAGTGTAGAGGGCAAAGGAGGGATGCAGTGTGTGTTTTGTGGGTGAAGAGGGGGGCTGCAGAGTGTGCATAGGGGTGGCTGCAGAGTGTGTTTGTGTGTATAGAGTGGGGTTGCAGAGTGTGTGTTTATATAGAGGGTGTGTATGTACAATTTCATTTTAATAAACATGTGCAGTAAGATCAGTGGTGGGATTCAGCCGGTTCGCACCAGTTCGTGCAAACCTGTTACTGGAATTTTTCACCTTCGTAGAACCAGTGCATTAATTGGCAGTAGAATCACATGTTTCAGAGCAGAGCAGGACTGCAGGGGAGGTGCGCCATCTAGCTGTCTGACCCGGAACTTCTGGTGCCTGCAGCTAGCGCTCCGCACATCCTGCTCTGACTCAAGTGATTGCTCTGCCGCTGCATACCATCTCCCCCCGCCTGTGTGCAGCCAGGGAGCCATGGAGGAGGGGAGGGAGAGATATGAGGGAGGTTTGAGAGTTGTGTGAGATGTGAGAGGGACTGGGGGAGGTGTGAGAGGGACTGGGGGAGATGAGAGGGACTGGGGGAGATGTGAGAGGGACTGGGGGAGATGTGAGAGGGACTGGGGAAGGTGTGCGAAGGACTGAGGGAGATGTGAGAGGGACTGGGGGAGATGTGAGAGGGACTGGGGGAGATGTGAGAGGGACTGGGGGAGATGTGAGAGGGACTGGGGGAGATGTGAGAGGGACTGGGGGAGATGTGAGAGGGACTGGGGAAGGTGTGCGAAGGACTGAGGGAGATGTGAGAGGGACTGGGAGAGATGTGAGAGGGACTGGGGAGATGTGAGAGGGGCTGGGGGAGATGTGAGAGGGACTGGGGGAGATGTGAGAGGGACTGGGGGAGATGTGAGAGGGACTGGGGGAGATGTGAGAGGGACTGGGGGAGATGTGAGAGGGACTGGGGGAGATGTGAGAGGGACTGAGGGAGATGTGAGAGGGACTGGGGGAGATGTGAGAGAGACGCTCTGCCCCCCCCCCCCCCCCTGTCTCTCTCTGCCCTCCATGGTCTCTCTCTGCCCTCCCTGGTCTCTCTCTCTGCTCCGGACAAAAGAAACAGTATAATGATAATCAAGTAATGATATGGAAATATTTTAAGAAAGGCAAATAAATACTTTATTTCAATTAAATGTGAGATGTGAGAAGGACTGAGGGAGATGTGAGAGGGACTGGGAGAGATGTGAGAGGGACTGGGAGAGATGTGAGAGGGACTGGGGGAGATGGGAGAGGGACTGGGAGAGATGTAGGGGGGCTGGGAGAGATGTGAGAAGGACTGTGGGAGATGAGAGGGACATGTGAGAGGGACTGGGGGAGGTGTGCGAAGGACTGAGGGAGATGTGAGAGGGACTGGGGGAGATATGAGAGGGACTGGGGGAGATGTGAGTGGGACTGGGGGAGATGTGAGAGGGACTGGGGGAGATGGGAGAGGGACATGTGAGAGGGACTCTCTGCCCCCCCCCCCCCTGTCTCTCTCTGCCCTCCCTGGCCTCTCTCTGCCCCGGACAAAAGAAACAGTATAATGATAATCAAGTAGGGATATGGAAATATTTTAAGAAAGGCAAATAAATACTTTATTTCAATTAAATATTGTGGTTTTCATTTTTCACAATAAAAGGGCGGTACGGCTCCCCCCACCCCAGGCTCTCTCTCTCTCTCCCCCACTCTCTCTCTCTCTCTCTCTCTCTCTCCCACACACTCTTTCTCTCTCTCCCCCACACTCTCTCTCTCTCTCCCCCACACTCTCTCTCTCTCTCACCCACACTCTCTCTCTCTCTCCCCCACACTCTCTCTCTCTCCCCCACACTCTCTCTCTCTCCCCCACACTCTCTCTCTCCCTCACACTCTCTCTCTCTCTCTCTGTCACCCACACTCTCTCACACTCTGGATCTGGATCTCTTATTTACCCTATATATCTTAACTGCCCTATACTACACCGAAATAACCTATACTGCTTTCTTCCAGATCTGATTCAAGCTTCACACGGAAGACATTGGAACCCCCCCTAACCCAGAAGACAGGTATGGAACACCTCCCCTCCAATGTGTAGCATTGCGGGGAATGAGGGTACCTGGACATTGAGGGACTGCGGATCAGGTAAGATCCCAGGCGGGATTGCTGCTTTAGATATTGTAAAGTGGGGACATCTAGACACTTGCTAAGGGGTTCAGGAAACTAGTCATTCACACCTGGCTTTTATTTCTAGATCCGGCATTTACACACACACACACACACACACACACACACACACACACACACACACACACACACACACACACACACACACACACACGCACACGCGTAACAAGGACTAATTGTAGTATAATGTAATACAATAAATACATTTATGTCAAAACGAATGTTGTTCTGACTAGGAATTTATTAAATGTATTTTATTTAGATATTTTATTTTAAAGCGGGGTTGGGGGCGGGACTGGGGGCGGGGTTGGGGGTGGGGTTGGGGGCGGGACTAGGTGGCGAGTAGATTTTTTGGTTGGGCGAGTAGATTTTTGGGTGATTTGTCGAACACTGTGTATATATATATATATATATATATATATATATATATATATACACCAATCATATACATGAACCAATATAGGGCACAATTGGGAGAGAGGACTGAAACTACAGATTAATTGATACAGTATGTGGCTCAAATGGGTAGCAAGGACGTCCTCTAAATAATGGACAATTATAAATAATAACCAAATAGCAGCATTATAAACAGTGATAGACACTATGCAAGGGAATAGCTATAATGCACTCCAATGGTATACTGTATGTATCAAACTTTACTAATAAGCAGGCCTCAACAAATGCGGTTGCTCGGTCGCCTGGGGCGACTGCATTTTACCCCCTGGTGAGGTGTTTTGCCGGGGTGCTGTGGCAGGGTTTTGCGGCTGCAATTTCCTCCTTCTCCAAATTCAGTTAACTACATTCTCCTCTGACTGAATTTAAAAAATGGGCGTGCAGCGTCAAATGACGCCGCATTGCCAACGGGACGCTATGTGACTTCATGACATCACATGGCAAGGAATCAGTGCACACTGCATGAGCAGCTACAGGGGGCTACAGGGGGACTCCTTGACCATGCAAATTCCAGGACACATGGCGAACATTAAAGAGCTCCGTGCCTCACTCCACAGGATGCAGTGCCGTTCCTCACACCACGGGATGTGATGCCTGCTGACACTCTGCAGATCTGAAGGGAGAGGCCTGTCAACCTCCCACGCTAAGCTAAGAGGAGATCCCGGATAGAGCTTTGTTCCGAATACCAAGAGTATGGAGAATGTGAAGGAGAAGAGTGTGATCCACGGTGTCAAATGCTGCAGAGAGGTCCAGTAATATGTAAGACCTTGCCACGATTTTCATACAACAGGGGCTCAAATCTTTGAGACAGGCTCAGACATGCTGACAATAAGGATAATTATGTCAGCCCCGCACTTTTAGTACAAGAAAACCAGGATGCTACAGATGCTTTAACTGCTCTGTTTGCAATAGTTTGAACACAGGTGATACATTCAGACACCCCAGAAGTGGCAAGACATTCTCCATTAAATCAAGAATCACCTGCATGAGCACACATGTTATATATTTAATCACATGTCCGTGTGGACTTTGCTATGTAGGTAAGACTAACCGTATGCGCAAGATGAGATTTATAGAGCATAAAAGCAAAATTGGACATGGAGAGGAAGAGACCACCATAGTTCAACATTGTAAGAATTGCAGACACACAGTTGCCTCTCCTAAAGTTATGAGTATTGAACACATTAATAAAACCATATCAGGTTTGGATCAGAATACCATTCTACTACACAGAGAGACATTCTGGATTTAGACTCTGGAAACTGTTTCTCCAACGGGGTTAAATGATAATCTACATTTACTGTAGGATGCTTCTTGGATCATTGATAAAATTAGTTCTCTGATTCCTTTTACAGATATACAGTACTATTATACTGCCACTGTTGCTCTTCTTGGTGACTCATTTACCCCTCAGTTATGTTTATTTCTTCTTCTCCTAACGGCGTTGAGAATAAATTTGGTACAAATTCGTTATTTTTGGTTGCCCTTAGAGGTTTTTAATTTTACATTTGTATCACATTTGGTGTATGAGTAAAAAAATGTAATCTCCTTGGTGGAATTCTAATTTATGGTGTTTTTCTCCTCCGTTTTAACATGTTCACACATGGATCATTGATGTACCTACAAATGAATACTTAAGTGATCTGACTACTATGGACATGTATCCAGGAACGTTTGGAATAACAATGGGTTGCCATGGAGACCAAGGATGGCATCTCTACACCGGATTTGTCTTTTCTACTGCACAGGGCTGGAATGGATAACGTCGCTAGATTCTCGTGGACATAGGAGGCTCAACTGCACCTGTGCAGTCAATATTTCACCAACACATGGAGAAGATGACGTCCTGCAGAGTGCTTTTTTTGGGTTCCGTTTTCTTTGTGTGATTAATATTATTTTCCCATAGCACTGACAAACCTGGGTATTTTTTACAGCTATAAATGTTATTCATTTCATAGTGTTGATTGCGATGTCTGCCTTTTGTGTAATAATATATATATATATATATATATATATATATATATATATATATATATATATATATATATATATATATATATATATATATATATATATGTATGTATGTTGTGAGAGGAAAGGTGGTGAAGTTGTGGATGGGAGAAACATAAGCCCTGCATTTGCAAATTATACCTATCCCTACCAAGGGTTAAAGGCACATGGAAGGTTTCACCAATGAAGCCAGGTGGAGATCACCTGGCCTTAATTAACAGAGTATAAGAAAGGGCAGGCTAGAGCAGTTCTTCCCTCTCCCCTTATTCCAGCTAAGAGAGCTGGATGCTACAGACAGGCACTGGCCTGCAACAGGTTTGGTTTATGATATTTGTTTTATTGTTTGGTAAGTGGGAAAGCTACCCAAAGATAGCTAGAGAATTTCTGTCTAGTTAATGCTCAGATAGAGCTAGGATTTATTTTGATTCTTTTGTTTGTCTTCATTTTGTCTTCTGGAGTGACAAAGAAAATAAAGCCTTTAAACCAGAGCTGGATGGTCGGTCCTGTGACTGTGCTTTACCCTAAAAGACAGTTGATTTTAAGGTTCCCAGAAAAGAACCCTTAAAATAAAAAGGGTATTTTGTCACAATGTATATATGTCTCAACCCTGTTATAGCACAATCTGCTACAACGTGAATCCACTTATAAGGAGGTCTGAGCGTGACTCCTGAGATTTGAAAACCTTCATTTTACCACGCGAGGACTTACCGGCATCTAGAACTCTCTCACTCATAGGGCTGTGTCCACGTGCTTCTCCTCTCTGCAGCTGTTGCAGAGCAGGGTCACATGACACAACACACATTTTTTTTAAACATGCAATACAATGCTTTATCGCTTTATAAAGGACCGTGAGGTCCGAAACGTTGCTCCAGTTTTTCTTGTGTTCTACCCCTGATGCCTGTTTGATGATTTAAACCTTTTTATTTTTGATCATTACCTGTTATATATATCTATATCTATATATATCAGAAAGAAAAGCGAAAAAGAAGCGCAAGCTCCATAGCATAATACTGTTTTGGAATTTTTTATCAGTTATAAAATAAAATAGAAAAATGGCCCCTTGGACATGCACTCACAAGAGAACAGATATTACCAGCATTGATGAGATAAATCTCAATTGTAGGGACGTCACTGCCAGGGTATAAAACAGTCCATTTTCCAGCAATAGATGAATCACCGGTCTGGTATGTAGTAGAGGCAGACAGGCATGTACAGTGCCAATAACATGATACTGGGGAGTACATGAGAGCTCAACCATGAGTTATGATTGACATAGTCCAAGGCAGTTCCTCACCCACTGGAAACAAATGGAACTGTTCATAAGAGGCTCCCTGCCTTCCCCCGTTGATTGAAATGCCTGTGAATACTCTGCAAATACCAGCTGCACTCGTGTTTGTATTCCCAGTAGTAGCGTGCATGCGTAACCGGAGTGACGTCACCACGTGCAACGTAGCGTCCTGATGTGCTTCGTCACTGATAGTGACTTCATCAGAGCCCTTGTTGAAAAACCATCCATGGCGCTCGTATTTTAAAGAATGCAACTTTGGATTTAATGTAACTCTGGTCCATGGAACATGTTTTTATCGAATCTGATATCAATATCAAATCAATATGCAGTCTCCACTTTTCTTTATGACCTTTGTCTCTCCTGCTCCCTCAGTTCTTTCATTTCCACCTCCAAAACTTCTCCATGCCATCTATGGGGCAGGCCCCAGTGGCCATGAGTGTGTGGGCAAGCAAAGCGTGATGATGTGTACACTGGCAGAGAAGACAAGAATTTTGTCTTCCCCTACCGCAATGCAATCACGTGGTCGGCGGGCAGCCAATGGAAGGGCAGATATTCTCCATCATGGCCGCACCCCCCTGTCATGGTCCCACCCCCGCACATCCCATAGCTCCCATACAAACCACCAATCGCGGCTTTTATCTGTGCACGTGCCGCCAGGCGCACGCGCAGCAGTAAATATTGGGGCCATAGCTTACTTCGCACCATCAGACTCTCCCCATTCAGTCATGCTCTTAAAAGCTCCCTCAAAAAGACACCTATTTTAAGACATCTACACAGCACCTTCCTGACAAGCTTAAGGTTATTATCATGCTAAGTCACCTTATACCCCTTTCTAATCTTGTCATCACTCTCCCATTCCTTTTAGATTGTAAACTTCTGGGAGGAGTGATCTCATTACCTACTGTTTCATTATGTTTTAAGTTGTATTGTATGCTTTATTCTTGCCTTTAGCCTCACATTGCACTGCACTGTGGAATATGTTGGTGCCATATAAATAAAATATAATATTAATAATCAGTGGTTGACAAATCACAAAAAAATCTACTCGCCACACAAAAAAATCTACTCGCCACCTAGTACCAAACGTGTACTGCTTGGGCCAATATTTACTCGCCCGGGGGTTAAATCCACTCGCCCGGGGCGAGCAAATGTATAGGTTTGTCGAACACTGTTAATAATATTCTTCTAATGAAATGGAAATTGAAGAAATACAAATGAAGAGCTAAGAAGGAAGAGACATGCCGGGGGAGAGGAATTAGCACTGCGATCGTGAAAATTAGGCTGGAGGTAGGTAAAAAAATATGTTCATTTATTTGGCATAATAGCCAAAGCTAAAAAAAAAACAGCAGCTGAATCCTCTGACACGTTTCCCGCCTCAGGGGCGCTTTATCAAAGAGTGATTCTAGTATGGTAAACAGCCCTATAAGTAGTGTCCACCCTGTGGACAGGTGAACCATACAACACCTCTAATCAACCCAATCCAATAGGAAAGAAGTAATATTAGATACAAACTGGCCAATGAGGGTTCACGAGGCCGCCGAGAGGCAATGCCCCTAACAGGATAACATAGAAAAACATAATATACATAAAAGGAGGTACTAGATAGGGGACCCCTGCAGCTGTCAATTAGTATAATGTAATAGTGATGTAGGTGCTCCCTAGGTAAGTATTATGAACAACAAACAGAGAAAAGAAACCTAGTTTTGGGCACTCTGATACATCTATTGGGTGAGGTATGAAAAATTTAAAACAACTTTAATAAACCACTAAATAAAATATTGGGGATTAAAACGAGTATTAAATGCTAGGATCCTAAAATCTGAACATGTAATACCAGGTTCTGGATCAACGATAAGGATGACAGGAACACTCAACAGGAGTGTCCTGCAATCAAGACAGGTGAGTATAATAAGAACACCTGTAAGAGAAACCAGAGGTGTGGAACTCAACTGTTTAGGTAGGTCTCAGTGCACATATCCTGAATACATAATATATAATATAATAATAAACACAACGGCCACAAAAATAGACCCTAGCTTGGTCTGCCAATAGCCAAGAACAATAATCGTGGCACTGCGACTCCAAAGTGACTAGATAAGTACTACTAGAAGTAGGGCCCGTAGTTGTGAGGTGTAAATGATTAGTGTCAGGGTAATGTAATCAAACCCAGGTACCTGGATATATAGTTTGTCCTAGGTGTGTTCAAAACTGGGTATGTAGGGGTTAATGTATTCCCCGGCCAGAAAAATTATGGCAAAAGTATAGCACTGATACATACATAAGCTACACTAATAGAAACAACAGGCACAGCTCAATATGTGGTATGCCTGTGACCCTCACATCTAAGGTATTCGTTTTAACTTATATTGATATATCACACAGTTCATAGGTGTAACCAGGGTAAACGGCACTGACCCAACACCTGCTCTGTTAGTCAGAGCTGGTCAATAAAGGGTCAGTGCTAATGAGAGGGTAGGTAGATTCAAGGTCATAAGTAGAGTACACTAGTGTGCATCTATCTTGTTAGTGTAGACAGATTGAGTGGAAAGCTACTGGTTAGAATGTGTCACGCCTGTATGCCCGCAGACCAAGCTAGACCCCAGTACTGAGGTGGAAACGGTACTGCTGCGGCCGAGTTTATTCGAGCATTTGCCCGTTCTCGGCCGCAGCAGTTACCTGGCGCGCTGGAGGGTGCCGGGCGCGCGCCGAAGCAGCGGAGGAGAGGCCTGCCGATCGCGGCTTCCCCTCTCCTCTCCGGGTCCACCGGGTCCCCCGGAACCCCCTGCCGCCGTCCCCCACATCGCGGGACACCAGGGCTCACTCGGGGAGCCCTGGACGCGCGTGCAGGGGGCGCAGGCACCCGATGACGCGTGACCGCGCATCGGTGACGCGCGGCACGCCGAGGGGATGCCACTTGCAAGCCGGGAAATCTCCCGGCTTGTGGAACTGGCCACACTTCAATAAAGTGTGTCGCCAGTGTATGATACCACACACCCACAGCAGTGGGAGAAAGCCCGGAGTGTGGTATAGCGTTGCTGGGCCTGTTGGAAGAGTTGTTAGGGTATACTTGCAATGCTTGGGGAATGTCCGTGAGAATAGTCGTGTCCGTTTGCCAATGTTCAGGGATCCAGAGGGTAGAGTCGTCAGAGGGCAAGCCAGGTCCTAGGAAGCCAGAGGTCAGCGGAGTCGTATGCGGAGCAGGGTTCAAAGGGGTACCAGAGAGCAGAGTAGTCCAGGGTAAGCAGAATTCAAAGTCGGGGAAATCCAAAGTAACACAGGAGCAGGTAATCACAGGAGCACAGAGGGAGCACAGCATAGGTCAGGTACACACAGGGAAACAGGAACTATGCAGAGCGAGAAAGAGGTGGACAGACAGGGATTATAAAGGACGGTGCACCAATGACAGAAAGGGGAGGAGTAGAGAGAGAAGTGGGCGAAGCTAGAGATAGGTCAGGGAGAGAAGAGGAGGAGACAGAAGGGGCAGACAGGGGAATGGCCTGTACAGCTAGGGAGGTAGAGACAGGGGGAACCTGATAAGAAGAGTCTGTGCGCGCGTCCCCTGTAAGCTGGGGATGCGCGCGCACAGGTTGCAACACAGGCGCGGCCCGCACGGAGCAGGGGAAGACCGCAGGAGGGGGATGGAGCCAAGAGGAGGGGAAAGCGCGCGAGGCCTGTGCCCGAGCGATGGCCAGCAAAGGCAGAGAGGAGCATGTACGCGCGTCCTCCGTGGGCTGAGGGAGTGCACGCACCGGATGCGTCAATAGGAGCGCGGAGCGCCGTGCCGCGGGCACCACGCGAGGAGGAGGCAACGGGATGGATGGCACCACAGGGGAATGTAAAGGAGCTACCACGGGGGAGAGGGAGCGGGGAGGATCAAAGCTGGGGCAAAGGGAGTGCGTGAGTGTGCGAGACCTGCGGGGAACGCGCTGCGGCAATGGGAGAGAGGTAGAAGGTGAAGGAGAGGAGTGGGAAGGAGTGGAAAGGGTAACAGGAGATGGGAGAGAGGGACAAGGAGAGGAAGGAATCTCCTGAGTCGTCACAGAATGCTCCCTTGGACAATCCATTATAGAAGCCACTGCATAAGTTAGCACGCTGCAAGTGCTGGAAGGCAATGCTGCCTGCTGACTCACGTGTAGGTATCTGAATCATGCGCGTGCACCCGTGTGCTGACGCGCGCGTTTCGTGTAACAACGCTTCCTCAAGGCAGGTAGGAGGGGGAGGGACCACCAGTTGTGTGAGTACCTTTATACCCCTTGCATTCAAAGACTTCTCGTCCCATTAATTCAGTTCCGCCCCCTGTGCATGACATCAGAGTGTCCCTGACTGCACGGCTGATTGAGGATCGGGGAGCGTGTATCCCTCACAGATTGTGATGGACAGTGCCTGCAGTGTCAGTAAAAATGCCAGAATAAAAGTGAAAGTTATGATAGTTGGGGACCTATTTCATGTCCCTAATGAAGTGCAGGTGAGTAATGGTAAATGATAGTTTGTGGTGTAACAATTCATAAGTGTATGTATATAACCACCCTTGGTACATACAATGAAATGAATAATAAATGGTAGTAATAATGAAGGACAGTGATCCTTGGGTACTATCCTACTCCAGAGACTGGACTAGCAGGGAGTATGAACCAACTCAAAAAGATGAATAAAATGTTCCTTGTTGTTCAGAAATATCAGAGAGAGTAGTGGGATGTCAAATGAAAGGTGAAAACATGAACCTCTCATTCAATCCTCTAGGTGACAGTGTCCCCAGGGTATATATCCACCTTGCTTCTTTTTTCAAAAGGTCTATGTCCCAATTTCCTTTCCTGATGCCAGGTGAGTATTTATCAATGCCGATGAACTTAATGGAGTCAGTGTTCCCATTCTGGCACATATTTATATGCCTAGACACAGGGGTGTCAGTTTTATTCCTAATGGTGCACAGGTGTTCAAGAATCCTCTGTTTGAATTCTCTCCTGGTCTTCCCCACATATTTCTTGCAACATGCACAGATCCCCAGGTAGATGACCCCTATGCTAACACAGTTGATAAACTTGCGTATATCATACGTTTTTGTATCGTCATGGTTGGAAAATGACTTGGTCACCATAATATTTCTACAAGCTTTGCATCTTTGATACGTATAGGTACCAAGTGGTTTTGGTGTGAGCCAGTTACCCACCTGGGGATCAGTGTAGTGGCTATGTACTAGGGAGTCCCAAAGGTTCCTTGCCCTGCGGCTCACCATCGACGGATAACTACACACTGCCCCTTGAATGTCTGGGTCTGATGTCAGTATATGCCAGTGGCGTTGGAATATACTCCTGGTTATGCAATGACCAATGACCTCAGCTGATATGACATGGATCTAATTGCATTCTATTCACAGGTATGTTCTGATGCTGTGCAAACCCTGTGTAAAAGACTGAATCTGGCCTTGTAGAATTGATATAAGTTAGTATGTTTGAATGTAAAAAGTGTTTTTTTTCCCCCCTCTTAACTCTGTGCTGTTAATTGACCAAATGGAACAAGCTGACCGATTGGGGAGGGGGAGGGTCATGTGACTGTTTTTTCTGTATAATACCAACACCTTTGCTGCATTGGGCAGGGACTGCATTAGGCAGTGAGGCATTTAAAGTGAGCTTTTAAGTGATAAATACAGTTAGACTATAGTTTGACTAGAGGTGACTGGGGACTGGATCTTTCTGCAAACTCTTTCACTCAAGACAACAAACGGTAAGCTATTCAGTTCACACTATGATCCCATGCTTGCTAACCTGCCTATTTCAACCCTCCACCCCTTTACAATTTATTTACTGCAGCCTCTCCCAAAACTGACTGCACAATACACTGAAACCCTGAACTGACTCTAGCATTGCAATACAGCTAAACATTTGACAAGGAACAGGCACACACCTGCTGTTAGTCTGCTCCCACTCACTCTGCTCACAACAGTTCCTTGCAGCACTGCCTACCTCTGGCATCATGAACCTACTATGTATTTTAACCTTTTTCTTTCTCCTGGCCTCATGGAGATGTTACTCCCTCTATCCACTACAAACTCCTCCATCCTGGCCCACACCCAACATCACCATACACCCTGGACTACTCAAAAGCCTTGCACTATCTACTGAATGTTGGTGGAGAACTCTAAAAACCAGCACACCAACCACTGCTCACTCTAATGGCAAACACCACAAATCTACAACTTGCAAACAACTAACCAAATTTCTACTCATACTATTACTCTCTTTAGCAGGTGATATTGAACCTAACCCAGGTCCTCCCATTTCAGCTCTGTCCCATGCCCCTGAGAATTCCACCTTTAAATTCCAAAAAGGGCTATCTGTCGCCCATATAAACATCCGGAGCCTGCTGCCCAAACTGGATGAACTAAGGGCATGGTGCCTTATGCATAAACCTAAAGCCATCATTCTTACAGAAACATGGCTATCCCCTAAAACCCCTGATGCACATATTGCCATTCAGGGATACTCCATTTTTAGGAGAGATAGGTCAAAGAGAGGAGGAGGGGTGTTATTTTATATTGCAGACATCTTACAATTTACACTGTTAAATTGCTCACCAAGCCCACCCTCTTTTGAAACTCTAGTTGGCAAAATCTGCCTCCCCTTTTCTAAGCCCATCTTGCTCGCTGGCATCTACCGCCCCCCTAAAGCCCCTCTAAAATCCCTGACTGATATCACCCAATTTCTTGGCTCCATTTCCTCTCTGAATGAGAAGAGTGAGCTGCTAGTTCTAGGGGGTTTCAACTTCAATTGGCTTGACCCTAAAAATCACAAAATCCAGATACAACTCAAGTCACTTAACCTATCACAACTCATTTCCCAACCCACACGGATAAACCTGAATTCGCATAACCATTCCTTGCTAGACTGGATTCTCTCCTCAAACCCCAGTAGAATCCAATCCTCTGGCATCTTTCCTGATATTTTCAGTGACCATGCAATAGTGTACTGTGTAAGGAAAATTAAACCGCCCCAATCAAGCCCTAAAGTTCTCCTCACTAGAACATTTAAAAACTTTAACCCACAACAGTTTCTGGATGACCTTACCAACTGCCCATGGCACAGAATCGATTTAATTCCCGACCCCGATTCTGCGCTCGACTATTTCCAATCCGAGTTCTTAAAACTCTGCGATACCCATGCTCCACTACGCAAAATAAGGGTACGGGGGGCCCACCTTCCATGGGTTACAACTGACCTTATAGCACTCTACCAGTTCAGGGATGCCTTGTGGAAAAGCTACAAAGTAACTGGCACTACCAAGGATCTCAATCACTACAGATGCATGCGGAACATGTGCACAAGGCAAACAAGACATGCAAAAGCACAATATTACTCTGACAATCTCCACCAAAATACATCAAACCCAGCTAACTTCTGGAAGGTTATCAACAATATATTCCAGCCTCCTAACCATCAACAACCAAGTAATATCACTTAGGGGGATATTACTCTGACAAACCTCACTGACATTGCAAATGCATTCAATGATTACTTTGTGGGGTGCGCCACTAACTTATTAGCGAAACGCAGCACAAACCCCAAACATGAATCTCATTCTGGGAGTATCCCCACAGTCCCACCCCCTCCCAACACTGCCCACAATTTTCAATTTGGCCCAGTATCTGAAGAGGAGATTACACAAGCGCTCCTCAAACTAAAACTAAGCAGCCAATGTGGACCCGACTTACTACAATCTAGGTTCCTACAACTTGGTGCCCCAGCCATTGCCAAACCAATTGCGTCCATAGTCAACTCTATCCTGTCTGCAGGCCATATCCCTAAGACCTGAAAAACTGCCAGAGTTGTCCCAATCTTCAAAAGTGGGGACAAAAACACTGTCTCAAACTACAGGCCAATCTCACTTCTCCCAATTCTATCCAAAGTTATGGAAAAATGTGTCCACTCCCAATTAAGCGATTTCTACACCAAGACACATTTCCCTAGCCAATTCCAGTCTGGGGTTCGTCCCAAACACTCCACCGTAACTACCGTGCTAAAAGTTTGCAATGAAATCCAGTGTGGAATGGAACGGGGACAACTCACTGGTGCAGTATTCCTAGATTTTGGAAAGGCTTTTGACACAGTTGATCATGTTATCCTGCTTAACAAACTCCAGAGCTCTGGAATAGGGAAACATGCTTTAAACTGGTTTCAGTCCTACACTGGCGACACACTTTATTCGAGCTCGGCTAGTCCCACGAATTCGGGTATACCCGGGTGTATTGAGGTTTGTGACTGTTTTCTGCCCGAGTGCATTGGGTTATTTTCCAGGCAGGGATTGAAGCATTTTATTCCCGCTGGCTGCAATACTGCACAGTATATATATATATACTGCATTACAATTCATGAATTTATGCCATCTGGTAGACACGCGAAGCGTTGCAGCCTATTAAATCCTAATCATGATCATTTAACAGATCAGCCGCCCGTCAGCCAGGCATGAACCCAGGCTGGGAAGGCAAACGCAACGGGGCTTGTCAGAGGTGAGGAGCGGCGCATTCCAGGTATCTGCCAGGTACATACTGGGTATTTGCTCGAATAAAGTGTGTCGGTGCAGTACCTATCAGGAAGATCCCAACATGTGTCCATCTCAGGCTCTAACTCCAACCCCCTGGATATCACCTGTGGTGTCCCGCAAGGCTCTGTTCTGGGGCCCCTACTCTTCTCAGTGTTCATTAATGATCTTCCCACAGCTTGTAAGGAAGCCTCAATACACATGTATGCAGATGACACAATCCTATATGCACAACCATAGCCTCTCTGACCTTCAACACATACTTCAGTCTGACTTTTTGAGACTCGAAAACTGGATTTCCCAAAACAAACGGATTTTAAATACAGACAAGACTGTAACAATGGTATTTGGGACCAAGACTAAATTTGTAAAGCTTCCAGTGACTGAGCTCCTGATTAGAACCAAAGCTAATACCACCCTAACACCTGTCACTAGTTTTAAATACCTGGGCTTATGGTTTGACTCCCACTTAACATTCGGGATGCACATTGATACCCTGACAACCAAGACCTATGCCAAACTAGGGGTACTTTACAGGAACAAATCCTCCCTAAGTCTCCTGGTCAGAAAGCATATTGCACAGCAGATGCTAATGCCAATTATTGACTATGGAGACATAGTATATGGCTCGGCTCCTCAAACCCACCTTAGCAAACTTGACACCCTCTACAATTCAATTTGTCGTTTTGTTCTCCAATGCAACTATAACACACATCCCTGCGAAATGCTCAAAGAACTAGATTGGTCATCACTAGAGTCTAGGCGCAAAATTCCCCTTTCCTGTCTCACCCTCAAATACTTTCTGGGCAAGCTACCCAGCTACCTGTACAAGCTCCTCACCCCTACCACATGCAGCACCTATCACCTGAGATCAGACTCCAAAAGACTATTCATGGTCCCAAGGCTCAACAAAGTATCCGGACGTTCCTCCTTCTCCTTCCGTGCACCCCAAAACTGGAACAACCTACCAGAGACTCTCATATCCACCACCAGCTTAAATTCTTTCAAATCTAAGGCTGTCTCACACTTTAATCTGGTCTGTAACTGTTTCATACGCTCATAATATACATTTTCTTTAACTGTGCACGCAATGTCTTGAATATAATGTATACCTTGTTCATTTATGTAACTGTACTTGTAACCATGTATTATTTGTTTTACTCTGTGCCCAGGACATACTTGAAAACGAGAGGTAACTCTCAATGTATTACTTCCTGGTAAAATATTTTATAAATAAATAAATAATAAATATAAATAAATAAATAATTGGCTGTTGTACCCACCAATAAAACGTATAATTCTCTTCTTTGTCTGTGGTGTCTTTTGTTTGAAGAGGTCAGCCCGAGGTGTAAATTTGGCTCTTTTGTATGCCCTCCTGATCACCTTTTTACTGTACCCACGATCAATTAATCTATTTGTCATCAATATTGCCTGTTTTTCTAATTCTCCACTGTCACTGCAGTTGCGTTTTAACCGCAGGAATTGGCCTACTGATATGCCTTTCACTAGTGCCCTAGGATGATGGCTACCAGCCTGAAGTAGGCTATTGGTGGCTGTCGGTTTTCTGTAAATGGTGGTACTTAGTTCGCCATTAGCTCCTTTTCATTTCATTTCCTACTGTTTCATTATGTTTTAAGTTGTATTGTATGCTTTATTCTTTCCTTTAGCCTCACATTGCTCTGCACTGTGGAATATGTTGGTGCCATATAAATAAAATATAATATTAATAATATTCTTCTAATGAAATGGAAATTGAAGAAATACAAATGAAGAGCTAAGAAGGAAGAGAGGTAGGTAAAAAAATATGTTCATTTATTTGGCATAATAGCCAAAGCTAAAAAAAAACAGCAGCTGAATCCTCTGACATGTTTCCCGCCTCTGGGGCGCTTTATTAAAGAGTGATTCTAGTATGGTAAACAGTCCTATAAGTAGTGTCCACCCTGTGGACAGGTGAACCATACACCACCTCTAATCAACCCAATCCAATAGGAAAGAAGTAACATTAGATACAAACTGGCCAATGAGGGTTCACGAGGCCACCGGGAGGCAATGCCCCTAACAGGATTACATAGAAAAACATCATATACATTAAAGGATTAAGAAAAAACATATGTGAACAGAAGAACTTCCGGTACCACTGCTCTCTAGAAAGACACTATCGCCACAGCTTTAACTCTCAGCCTAGAAAGTCATGATAGTTTATAAATGTAGGCATAAATGCCAAACAAGTGTGTTACAAAGGCTAACCTTTGATGGATTAAACCGTGGCCACAGAGGTAATCCAGAAATTAGGGTCACCGCAGTATATCATACATAAACATTTAAAACCGAATCTAATCACCAAACATAGTACACAAAGATATAGAATAATACACCTAATCCTGTGATGTCATGTAAAACAACGACATCCCATAACTCTGCAATAATATACAGATAATAAATTGCTGTCATGCTGTAATGGTAACAGAATCCTTACTAAATAACTATAAATTATTAAACTCATATGTTTATAATCTTCCATAAATATGATAGAAACAACAGGAGTACACAATGTGTACAAAAATTACAAAATCTTCTATGGTAGATTATACAATGTAGCACAATTGGTAAATCTAACTACTTAACTACACCATTAAGTGTGTTGTATTTTCATTATAAATACCAAACCTATGTTATCCTCCAAATGAATGAATAATAAATCGTCTCATGTACATACGGTATTCTAATACACGTATTAACTTAATTGCATGGTTAATAAATGACATATCAATCAGAAAGCTAAATGCTGATAAACATAGATCGAACATCATGATAAAAACAAACTGTATACTAAAGAACAGCCACAAATTTACCTATAAAGTAATTTATCCATAACTTAAACACATGATACCATAAATGTACTGTAGCATCAATGAGAGAAACAAGCTAGATTGTAAGTTCTGACATAAAAGGATATACCATAATGTCCAATGATGAGTGATATATAACCTCATATGATATAGTCCATCAACATGGAACATGTTGTCTATAAAAAAAGTGTAAGTTCCCAATCCACAATTATACCCGATGGGTGTAAGGTGTCCATGCTGAATATCCAGAACATCTCTCGTCTTTTGAGCTTGTTTAAACTGTCACCCCCTGAAGGGGGGGCTTGAACATGCTCAACAACCGATAAGGAGAAGCCATGGATAACCACCCATGGGGCATCTAGAAAAATGCCTAGAAACCGGATGTAGAAGATCACCTTTTTTAATGCCACGAAAGTGTTCCATAATCCTCTTTTTAAGAGGTCTAATCGTCCGTCCTATATATGTCTTGTGACAACCTAAAATAGAGAACATAATGTGAGAACATAATGTGAGAACATGTCACATAGTTAGCGGTCTATAAAAAAGGTTATAGCTTGGTGATTGCCGGGAAAAACGTATGTTAGCCAACTACAATGTTAGCTTCTGAAACCTCTACACCTATGGCTTGGCCAGGATAGGACCTGAGCAGGCAAGATCCGCTCTAAAATTCCAAATAACCAACATAAAAATCCGGCCGATGAATGATGTACTGAGCAGGCGATGGGCTGCACGGCTAGGACAGAGCTTCTCAAACCCGCACTGCACAGCCACATGTAGAGGTAGCAGCAGCAGTGCGAGAGTGAAAGCTTCAAATAAGCAAGGAAGGAGGACTATGTGTTGGCGAGCAAGCATGGAGGAGAAAGGAAAGGAACAGACTGTCACCCATTGCTCCCCCTGTCATCCAGTGCTACCCTCTGTCAACCACTGCCCCCTCTATCAACCACTACACCCCCATCATCCACATCCCCACATGTCATCCTCTCTCTCACCATGTGTCACCCCTCTCCCCTAACCAATTTTACATGCACTCTTCCCCCTGTCCATGTAGCACCCCCTCATCCCTCTCCACCATTTGTTACCCACTCTCGCCCCCTTTCTCCACTCTCCTCTGTGTCAATCCCTCTTCCCCCTCCCACATTTGTCACCAAATCTTTACCCTCCCACATGTGTTACCCTCTCATTCCTCTCCTGCATGTGTCACCCCTATCATGTGTCACCCCCTTTTCCCCTTCCCACATGTGTCAGTGTATAGTGTTGTCAGGTTGTACTCTGTGTCAGTGTATGCAAAGCAAAGATTTATATTGTTTTTTGTTTGTGTTTTGTGAAACTGTCAGGAGGTGAGAGACTGGAATTAAGTGTAATTATAGTACATCCTTATTAAAAAGCACCAACGTGGCCCTTTCATTACTGTTATGTCTTTACTCGTGTGCATGGTGGATCCTGTCTAAGTTATAGTTCTATATTAATTCCACATCATTATATAACTCATTATGATACTTTCCAAGGATATAATTAAGGTCCTCACTAAATTTAAGATGCTCATTTAAAAAATAGACTCAGTAGACTGGACAATTCATAAGTATGTTACAGCATATACAAGTAAAGGTTCTCAAAAGGATTATTCCTTACACAATATTGCAGTATGCAAAAATAAACGTTTCCTGAATAAATTACTGAACACTCTGCACAGATGTAGCCCAGAGGAATATCACCCTGTGTGGGAAAATAAACAATCCCGTCTAAAAATAATAGCTTTCCAAAGAAAACCAATGAAAGCATGGGATAATATCTCAGACAAAATGTTTACTTATTTTATAATTTTTTCGGCTTATTGTTGTAGTAAATGATAACAAAGACAAATTAAATCACTGGTCCTGGGTACATTTATTCAATTCAAAGTTCTTGAACATTGGACTAGACCCTATTCTTATCTGCCATAGTCCCCCCTCTCTGAATTCCACCAATGTTCTGTGTTGGCAATAAATGAGCTTGACAGTGATATAAGAAGGTTTGTCACAGAACCTCATGCTTTTTCTAAGATGAGTGACTTTCCCCTAATAGCAATGTTGAATCATTTCAGACAGGAGAGACATGGGATTTCTTTTTTCCCCCATGAAATATTGGCATATTCTGTACACCTTTCCTCCCTCAATTGTTAAATCATTTTTTGCCTTGCATAAATTTCAGGTTTTCTAGAAATATTTCAAACCTCAAATAAACTTGCAGAATACAATTTTGTTCTGAGCAGTATCAATGGGATTCACGAAGCTCCAATGCGGGTTTTTGCCCAGCAATTCAAGTCAATCACAGTTAACGCAGGATATCAATGTGCTAACCCTTATTGGAGTGTATTAAATCTCCCTTTTAGGGACATCTTTGATTTGTAATGCATTATGCATCTCATACAGCAGAACCACGTCAATTTTGCAACAAGTAGGAATTTTGTTGCCTCTCCTTCAAAAGGATGCTAAATTATTATTATTATTATTATTATTTTTTAAACTGCATTGATTTGTAATAGTATAAATAATATACAAACACAATGTTAAAAGTAGAGGGTGGTACAAGTTTTTAGAAATAGTGCGAACAAAAAAATGGAGGAAAGCGGATAGAATGAAGAAACTAAGACAAAGAGAGATTTACTGGATCCATGCATTCCATACCATGTCCCCTTCCAGGCCTTAACCTTGAGATAGATCTGGCAGCTTTTTTAGAAGATTAGTAGTTTTATCTATTGTGCTATTTTTAGATATATATCTCATAGAAATGTATATTGTATTTTTATCAGGTTTAGGTTGATATATTTATCTGTCCATACCAAAATCTAAGTTATGGACTTATGTGTTTATGTGCATATTTCAGCTAGCACATGTGCATGTTTTTATATGAGCATATTATACTGAACATGCAGATACATTTTATTGGATCACATTGGATTTAATTTTCCATTATAATTATATTTGTATTGGCTAAATGAGTAACTATTTTATGCATTATTATGAGTTTTAATATATTTTAGTTTTGGTGTTGTAAGGGTAGTTGGAGTGTGTTTTACATGCATCGTATTACTGCTTGGATATATCCACAATTTGCCACATTTGCGACTAATTAAGTCAACATGCAGCCATTATTTAGCGTTGGGAGAAGACCTCAGACGAGGAAAAAGCGGAGCACTGCAGTGGGGTGTTGCACAGAAGAAAACGGCACACCAATAATAAAAAAATCTAATTTATTGAGTGACTGCGTGAGACATTATTTAGCGTTAATATGTATTGGTCAGAAGACTACATGATATATTCTGTTAACTTATTTTTGACACCCGTGCTATATCAGCACGCATTCACATACAGGCATACCCCGCATTAACGTACGCAATGGGACCGGAGCATGTATGTAAAGCGAAAATGTATTTAAAGTGAAGCACTACCTTTTTTCCACTTATCGATGCATGTACTGTACTGTAATCATCATATACGTGCATAACTGATGTAAATAACGCACTTGTAACAGGCTGTATAGTCTCCCCGCTTGCGCATAGCTTCGGTACAGGTAGGGAGCCGGTATTGTTGTTCAGGACGTGCTGACAGGCGCATGCGTGAGCTGTCGTTTGCCTATTGGACGACATGTCCTTACTCGCGAGTGTACTTAAAGTGAGTGTCCTTAAACCGGGGTATGCCTGTATACTTATACAATTTATTTATTTAGAATGTAATGTTGGAAAATGTTGCACACCAATAATCAAAATAAATATACCGGTGCTACCGGCGCTCTCTACCTAGATAAGGGAAGTCCCACTGCAATCCAGGTACAGGATAAACAAAACAAGGGAAAGTAGAGGCTCCACGGATTTTATAAATGCAATAATTTATTGAGGTCAAATAAAGTGTCCAACGTTTTGGCTGTCATAACAGCCTTTGTCAAGGAGTGGCATGTGTCTGGACCATAGGGTCCACTTTATATAGTCAGTGCAATAAATAACAGTCCAGATGATTTAACTAATAGCCCAGGTGCATCCCATAATTTGTGTCATGTGTCTTCAATCATCTCCTCATTGTAATCACACGAATAGCTGCAGGACTAGGTGTCTTGAATCATCTCCTTATTGTAATCACAGGAATAGCTGCTGGAACACAACGCTGCCCCTTATATCCTAATTTTAGTGCCTCCAGGCTTAATTACATCTGATCCTGTTATTGCGAGAGTATGACAGTCCAATTCAGACGCAGAGACTCCCGCTGTTTTTATCCCGATGGGCTATTAAGTCTCCTTACTGAGACTCGATGAGCACAAATGACAAAAACAAAGTGCTGCATCAGATTTAGGGGTGGCAGCGTGACCAACCATGATCTGTATATACAGTATACGAAACACTACCATACTAATAAATGCAGCATATGTTTGGTAAACAAAAATACAGTGATATAATCGTAAAATGTTTGACCAAGTAACAGACTACATATCCGTCAATGCAGAGACCTGTTAATGTCAATAAGTCCAATAGTCAAAGAGAGTCAAAGAATGCGTGGCACACTGAAGTCTGTCATTGTGATTAGTGATGGTCTTCAAGCCTGTATCCTGTATCTTAGAGGAGGTCAGGTCCCGTAAACGTGCTGAACAGGAGCAATGGAGAGCTTCTATTATATTACGAACTTTTTCTCTTAATTTTTTCATTACGTATATTATATTCACTCCTGCTCTGCGCTATATCAGAACACTTTAAGGCTTTTAAAAGCAAGTTAATAATACCCCCCATAGCTATGTTTTTTTTTTGCTTTCTGTAAGTGTCTTGTCAATAGCGTTTGGATAGAAAGAAATACGAAAAAATGTTAGAGAAGAAAAACTGTTTAATAAAGCTGTTCCTTCAGCTTTGTGCAGTTATTATTTTAGAATGTTCCAATAAATAATATAAACTCACACAATGGTTGCAAATACTCGTCCAATAAGCAGCAAGTGCCTCCAGCAATTTAAACAAAATGGCAAATGTCATTATTTTATCAAAAATACTTGGCTATTTTATTACCAGAAATATAGAATGGTACATTGTACTATACAGTAGAGCAGTTAAAATCTGCTGTTTCAGTTAATCTTAAGAGTTATTTTTTGATAAGATTTAAGTAAGGCATTTTGTAATATGTCTCACAATATTTCATGTACGCTTGCTAGAGGAAGTGTATTTTAAATACAAAACTCTTCAGACTTAATTATGAAAGACTGGCTGTAAAACTGGAGCAACGCAGGGAACAACACTTCCACAAAAAAAATGAAGAGAAGCAAAAGGAAACAGGATCGGGCGCTTTCTTTCTTCTCGTTTATATATATATATATATATATATATATATATATATATATATATATATACAGGAGAAAAAGGAGCCCAAGAATATATATATCTATATGTATATATATATATATATATATATATCAAATGGAAATATTATTGTGTGCTTATTTGCATGTCTTAGACAGGTCTGCAACCCTGCCTTTCACCATTGTCACCCAGCATGCAATGTTTCCACTGCAGCAAGGTATTCTGGGAAATGACATGCAAATGAGCACACAATGTGTCACCTTTTTCTTCAAAACCATATGACATGGTCCCCTATAAGCTTATGTCTGCTACATTTCACAGCTTTAAAGCACAGCCTGGGTTAAGATGCATAGCCAGTAAACATCAGTGTGAGGCTGGTTTTACTGGCTTTGCAATTCGAAGCTTGGGATACTTTTCACCACACTTAGTTAAGTTATGGTGGGTGAAAAGTGACGAGAGAGAGAGAAGAGAGTGAGGGAGAGAGAATAAATAATAAATACTTCAGTATTAGGTCATAGTTTTTTTATTTGGACTAACAATTTATGTCATACTGTATGACGAGCTTTCGAGAGTTCTTCTCTCTTCCTCGGGTCAGCAATACTGGTTTACAAAGGAATCTATGGCTAAAAGAGTGGTTAGGAAAGCAAAAAAAATCCCAGAGATGTAGATAAGGGTGGGTGAGAAAGGGATGCTTGATGACATTGGAAGGGTAATAAAAATGTGACACAACATGGAGGGGGAAGGGGATGCTGTGGGTGGGGGGGGGGGGGGGGGAGAAAGGTGTGGATAAGAACATTGGCAGAGAGGCAGGCAGGATAATTACAAACAATTGTGATAGTGTGTTAGAAACCCCTTATCTGCATTAAGTCATCTTGTTTTGGTGTCAAAGAGTCTTATCATTCTGAGTTCAAATATTTTCCGTTCTTGGGTGCGTTTAAACATTCCATTGAGCATTTTCATTTTTAAATCATTTATGGAATTAACTGGTTGTGAGAAATTATGTCCCGCTGGTGAGCAGTATCTTCCTTCTTTGTGGTGTTGTATAGAGTGTCTGTGCCTATTCATTCTGTCTTGAAGTTTTTGGCTGGTTTCGCCATTTGTTACATTGAATCATATATACTACATTCCTGGATGTGCAGCAGTATGATCCTTTAACATTGAGTGTTCCATGGTTGTGACTGGCTGTGGGATCTTGGCATATATGTTTGCAGAGTTTGCAGTGTGTGTTCTTGCACGGTTTTGTGCCATTATCAGTGTATTTAAGTTCGCTATGAAGTTTTCTGTTGATTAATTTCTGTTTGAGGTTTGGTGGTTGCCGGAACGCAGAATGGGAGGTTTGGGGAAGATTTCATTTAATGTCACATCCTCTGCCAGCATCTGTTGCAGATCTCTGATAATTTTTCGTATTCTCTCTAGGGTAGGGTTGTATGTGGCCACTAGTGGTATGTGTGTGGTAGGTTCTTTCTGTCTTTATTGTAGCAGGTGTTCTCACGGGGCTTTTAGTGCAGATGTAATTGTTCTGGCAATAGTCATAGGCTTGTATCCCTTCTGTCTAAATGATTTGTCAGGGTTGCGAGATGTCTGTTTCTGTCTTCAGTGTCAGAGCATATGCGGTAGTATCGTATAGCCTGGCTGTGTATGATACCTTGTTTTGTATAAGTGGGATTGAAGCTGTGCAGTGGAGTTGTGCAGGTAACTGCATCTGTCTGTTGGTTTCTTGTATACAGATGTGTGTAGTTTTCCATTTTTCAGTGTTACTGTTGTATCTAGAAAGTTTATTAGGTTTGCCGAATAATCCATTTTGAGTTTAATTGATGGATGGAATGAGGTCAGGGACTCGTGGAATTGTTTTAGGTTTTCTTCACCCTCTGTTTTTTTTCTGCTTTCCTAAGATCTGTTTTAGCCATACAGTAGATTTCTTTGTAAATCAGTATTGCTGACCTGAGGAAGAGAGGAGAACTCTTGAAAGCTTGTCCTATGACATAAATTGTTAGTCCAAATAAAAAAGGTCTCACCTAATACTGAAGTACTCATTTATTCTGCACTATCGCAACTGGACTAACACAGCTATTTTTGTTATATATATATATATAATTGTGGTGATTACCTAGTCTATAGTCTCAAAACCAGCTTAGCCATTACAACCAACCTCACACTGATGATACCCATCAAGGTTGAAACATGTCTGTGAGTGGGTTTAATGGCTTTGCATCTCATCCCAGCCTCTGTCTAAAAGCTGTGTTTAAAACAGCATGCATTGGCTTGAGGATTTGCATGTGTAATACGAGCTTGAGACAAAAGGTGGCACTGAGTGCTCATTTGCATGTCATTTCCCAGAATCCCTTGCTGCAGTGGAAGCACTGTATGCTGGGCAATAATGGGGAAAGACAGGGTTGCAGACCTGTCTAAGACATGCAAATGAGCATACAGTAATATTTACAGTTGCTTTATGCTTTACTGTGGAGGGTTTTAGTCACTTTTTTTACCCACCATAACCTTAATAGTCGTGGTGATTACCTACTCTTATCTCATTTGAGCAAATGTCAGCAAGCCAACCTCACACTGATGATACCCATCAAGGTTGAAACATGTCTGTGAGTGAGTTAACTGACTTTGCATCTCCCAAGTCCTTGCTTAAAAGCAGTGTTTAAATCAGCATGCATTGACTAAGGGTTGCTCATGTAATGTGAGCATGAGATAAAAGGTGGCACTGTGTGCTCATTTGCATGTCATTTCCCAGAATCCCTTGCTGCAGTGGAAGTGCTGTTTGCTGGGTGATAATGGTGAAAGACAGTGTTGCAGACCTGTCTAAGACATGCAAATGAATATACAGGAATATTTGCAGTTGCTATATATATATATATATATATATATATATGTATGATATATTGTGTTGTCACTATGGTTATGGGCATGGATTACATCTGCCTATATTGCTAAGTGGGACCACACGATTAATACTGTATGCAATCTAGAAATGGCAGTAATTAATTAGTATTGACATCCTAATTTCCTTCCAAGAACAACATTCTTCAGATTGCCACTCTTCATGCATTTATACTAACCAGTCTCAACGTTATCACAAGTACACCCCTATATGGCTCTATACGTCTTTGCCAGAGATAATTTACATTTGTTCTTCTTTAATTGCTCTTTCTTTAACTACAGTAACTCACACCTTAGTCTTAGTCATTCATAAAAAAATGTATATATATATTTTAACTGAAGAGGGTTTTTTTCCCCTCCTAATTTTTTTTCTAAGGTTGTGACATAGCCTGGGTATCATAAGGTTTTGTTTTTTATTGAAGGTTTCTAATAAATATGGAAAATGATCTACAATAAAATGTATGCATGAATAGAAAGTTGTAAATAAAGACTGGAGGTAACAGTAGTATCTTTATTTCTCAAAGATCCATCCCTCCACAAATATTATGAGTGATACTGTATAAATTGATAAAGAAAATTAAGACAGACAGCAATGGATGATAGGATAGAATAAAATTCTTGAATGAGGGTATCACAATCCTGGAGAAAGCAGAGACAATGTACTTGATAAAAAATGTATTAAAAAATGATACTACTTGTGACGGAAGGGGGTAACCAGGCTATACAATAAAGGTTAAGCCCTCTTGTTACCCCTGAAACCGTGGGGTCCCTGGTAGCTCCATAAGTCAGGGACAAGGGATAATACAGTACATGTGGAAAATAAAGTGACCATTGCTCTTTTCTGTTTTCATGTTCCCTTAGCCCTAGAACTGTGAGATTTCTTGTGTGTCAGTTTTAGGTGGGATATTTGGGTGGAAATGCAATTATTTTGTTTGCAGGAGTTCGGAGGCCAAAGTTACAGGTAGTAGTTTAATTCTCCCCAGTGAGCAGGCATGATTTGTCAGTACAAGGAGTGAATTATACCAGGGCTAGCCAGTGTCCAGTGTCCCCCAGACTCCTGAATTTCAAGCACAAATATCCCCAATCCATTTCCCGTATAAGTATAAGCAGTGTTCGACAAACCTATACATTTGCTCGCCTCGGGCAAGTGGATTTAACCCCATGGCGAGTAAATATTGGCCCAAGCAGCACACGTTTGGTACTAGGTGGCGAGTAGATTTTTTTGTGTGGCGAGTAGATTTTTTGGTGATTTGTCAACCACTGAGTATAAGGTTCCCCAAAGTACAGATGCAGCGGAAAACATTTCACTGAGCCGCTTTCGTGAACTCTACTGTATTCCACGTGGCATTCATTCATTATTCTTCCATGAACGCTGCTGTGAACGCTGCCAATCACACGAGTCATACCTTTGTTTACCGTTATTGATTTATTTGAATTACCTGGATTCTGATTTCTTTGTGTGCAGTTCGCATATCCTCCAGATGGCAAATTAATTCCCTTTGCACTACAGTATCCAGTGGCTAATACAATTACAGTACTATACAGTACTGTACTGTAACAATTTGCAGGTGTTTAAAAACCATATAAAAACTAAGTCTACTACTTTGACCCATTTTGAATCGACTTTGGTCGCTGAAGACGCTGAAGTCGTTATCAAATTTTGGCGTTTCATAATAAAAATCTCTAAAACACAATGCTGTGGGCTTTTTTCTACATTTTTATCCTTGCTCAATTGTTGAATGGACACTATGTCAACTCCATGTATACCAAACCTGACAATAGTTATGCACATTTAATATTTTCTGCAATTATGCTGGAAAAGATAAGATGGCGACCTTATCAGAAATATATGAATATTTCATTTCGAACTATGATTTTTTCAAATTTTCACTGAAGGTTCGTGGGTGGAAGCATTTGGTAAGGCAAACATTAAGTAATGAGCAAAGCTTTTTTCGCACTGCACCTCCTCCGGGCGATAGAAGAGGGTATTGGTCTGTGATTCCACATTTTGACAGTATGTTTGCTCATGGCAACTACTAAAGGAGAAAGTTCGGTTTTAATCCATTTAAGATTCATCTTTCCTGATCCAGCAATGTACCAGCACCAGCTTACCAATACAATTGCAATAACGGTTCGACCGTCAGTGAAAAAAGGTGAATCGTAATCCTTGCTACCTGGCCCTGCCAGATTACCAGCAAGATTTCCAGCCAGATTTCGATCCAAATTTCCAGCCAGATTTACAACCAGATTTTCAACCATACTACCAGCCAGATTACCAGACAGATTACCAACATGATTATCAGTTTCAGCAGTTTCAGCAGTTTCAGCAGTTTCAGCAGTTTCAGCAGGCACCTGTCAACTACGTGTATAATGCTGTACACTATAATGCAGACTACAGGAGTGACCCCAGCTTGTACGCACAATACACTTATGACATTGGCTCACCTGCAACCGTTTGGCAAAATTTATAATGAAGGTAAATATAATGTACTACAGTATACTGTATTACACTATACAGCACAGTATTAACTTGAATTCCCATACAGTGTCAATGCTTGTTCTGTATTCATGCACACTACAGCACGACATAACGCATGCGCAATACTGTAAATAATAGCACACTGTAATTTTTTTTTCCAGAAAAGAAACTTTGACTTCGAACATCAATAGATAACGATAAAGTTTGATGGAAATCTAATATCGTTTTTTTAAAACTGTTCTATTTTCACTTTTATACTGTCAGTATTACCAGCTTCATGCTTTTAAAACTTTGCCACGTTATTATTTTGAACAACACACTATGCACTGTACAGTACTGTATGTGATCAATTCAATTACATGTCATAATCTGTACTAAAATTTCACAAAGAGAAGTTTCTTGTTTTTATTCCACTTCCATGTTAATAGAAAACACTGTTATGCATGTTGTTCATATTTAATCAATTGGAATAATTATAAAATGTCCAATTTCTGTTTCCACACGCATGCGCATTGTGAATCTGATTTACAAATCCAACGAGGAAAATTTTTCAAAGTTACAATGTAATTTTAATTGAGGAGAGAATAATTGTTATCTTTATACAAAACTTTTATACAAACAGGGTCTCTGTGAGTGTTAACTCTTTATTACATTTCAAAACAGTTACAACAGTTGTTTATTAATACTTCACGATCACCCATGCAGTACTCTAACAGACCAATTCAGTTAGTTCCACGCGCATGCGCATTATAAATCGGACTTAGAAAGTTAGAAATCCAACGAAAAAAAACAACATTTTTAAGGGACATTTTTTCTTGAGTAGAGTAGGCGAGAATAATTGTGAGCTTTATACCATACCTTATATAGTATGATGCTATGTTTTCATATACATTTTCAAATACATTTTTACATTGCTATTATCACAACCATTTTATTTTATCAATGATATTGCATTTTGCAGTATAATTAGACTATATAATTAGACCCACCCACAGACAGATTGTTTCAACCTTAATGGGTCTCCTCGTGCAAATGAGCATACAGTAATATATCCATTTGCTATATGCTTTGTTGTGGAGGGTTTTTATCACTTTTTTTACCCACCATAACTTAACTGAGTATGGTAAATCCTGTCCCTTGCTTCTTTTTTTTTTTTTTGCATAGCTGGCATAACCAACCCCACACTGAGGAGACCCATTAAGGTCGAAACAGTCTGTCTGTGGGTGGGTTTGCTGGCTATGCATCTTAACCCTGGCTGTGCTCAAAGCTGTGACCATGCAGCAAGCTTAAGCCTATAGGGAAACCATGTTGAATGGTTTTGAAGCAAAAAGTGGTAATGTGTGCTTGTTTGCATGTCATTTCCCAGAATCCCTTGCTGCAGTGGAAGTGCTGTGTGCTGGGTGATAATGGTGAAAGGCGCAGTTGCAGACCTGTGTAAGACATGCAAATGAGCATATAGTAATATATATATATATATATATATATATATATATATATATATATATATATAATAACAAACTGTGAATAAAAAGAAAGAAGAGCCAATATGGTGAAGTACGTATAATTAAGGTTTCCACAATGCAAGCACTGATCCTACTTACAAAGTGGTAGATAAAACAAAACAAGCATGTCGGTATAAATAGATCTCTTGATAAAGTCTTCCCAGACGAAACGCGTAGAGCAGTGTGCTTTTAGAGTTCCTAAAGTCAAACGGACTCTCTTAATAATATGCCTTTTTAAAAGCATGTTTGGACTTTCATACGAAGTTTTATTGTTCCTCGTTTATTGAGGAGTGTCGGTGAAATACAAGATCGCCAGTAGCATTTGTATAACAGACTACAACAGAGCAAACATCGCGAGAACAGCTGACCGAGAGGAGAAGGAGCCAAACTGCAGTCGCTTTGTAACATCAGAAGGCTGAGAGCGGATGGCGTCCTATGCTTCCCTGGGTGTTCTACTGCCTGTGCTGCTGTGAAAGATTTATACCGACATGCTTGTTTTATCTACCACTTTGTAAGAGGATCAGTGCTTGCATTGTGGAAACCTTAATTATACGTACTTCACCACATTGCCTCTTCTTTCTTCATTTTAGGTTTCCAGTCCCCCCTTTATTACTGGACATTCAAAGTTTGTATCCACGTGTGTTTATTATTTGTAAACACTGTATATAGGTTGCGCCCTCCTTTCCTCTTTTTATATATATATATATATATATATATATATATATATATATATAATATATCCCAACAAGAATGACCTAGGCGCAAGTGGAGACAAGAAAAACAAACATAGGGTAATACGTTCTAACAATTTCACCGCCAGAGGGTAAGATATGCACTTACAGTGTGTAAGATATAATCAGGCCTTGTATCCACTCTGGGATCTGGAACAATTATGAAGAATCTGGAACATCCAGCAGCATCTCATCCGCAGGAAGCGTATCCTCGTGCGTAGTGTCACATGTAGGAAGAGAAGTGGGACACACACATAGTGTAACACAGTTTATTGTAAAATTAATAAAAATGACAATAAGTAAAATACTCACACTTTGTGAGTTATCATAAAAACTTTTGAGAATTTAGAGCATCTCACACTCATCAAGGGTGGGTATCCGTGGATCTATAAACAGTCTATGTAGGTTCCCTATACAATGTCCTAGTAACCACTTGTGATGTTATGGCCGGCTGCCAGAGGTAGAGAGACACTTTTGCAGTGCACTCTAAATACTGTCCACAGCCTTTAAGGGCAGGGTATTAGTTCCGGTGTTTTGAGACCCGTCGTAGGGGGCCGTGCGTCTCTTAAACTGCACCTGATGTGCCAGTGGTACTCACGCTCCTTCAGGGGTACAGAGTATTGATTCCCCTTCTATTAGTGTCAGTCCCAATCATCTGCAGACTTCCCCGCTCCTCTGACTGCTTGCCTCCTCCGTGGCCGTCCGGCAGCACGTGATGGCGTGGTGACGTCACTCCGTCTCGCGAGATTTGCATCCAAATCCCCCGGCTCACTGTGTAGATCTACGTCCCACAGTTCTTTTAATTAATTTTACACAGTATCATTCAATAGCAATTAGATTTGTTTAATATATGATGTTGTATCTGCATAAGAGTCATTATGCATTTGAAACTGTGTTCTAGTTATTAAGCATAGACATAAGGAACCAATCACATCTTTGCAGTGATGAGACGAGCTTTTTAAATAACATTGATTTACTGTCAATACATTGCCTGATGCTATATCCTAAGTGTATACATATGTGCATGATACACATACACATATATGTAAGATACATACAACATTCATAGGTTTAATATATCAGCATGACACAGGAAAGCAATAACTACACGGGCAATGGGAATGAACAGGTTAAATTTTTAATTGATTTTCGCGGGCTTTTTGAGTGTATATAATCTGGCAGTCACCGCTTCTCCCCACTCCAAGACGAAGCCCTATCTGTAAGGGTGAAACGCGTAGAGGGGGAGATTGCGGTGTAGCCCTTGTGTTGTGGTCAATAAAGTTTTTCAGAAGAACATCAGGGAGCTTCATTTCTTCAGGCATGCGCAGTAGCGCCGTTTCACCTCTTCGTTCCTGACTTTCACCGACGGCGGCACGCAGTAGCTGGGGAGGAGAGCAGGTCCCAGACCAACGGTGCAGGAGAGGTAAGAGGACATCCCCCTGCACAGGTCAATTCAGTGGCCACGCACAGCTCCCTCCCACATAGCTACATTGCCTGGAGACACCCTGAGGGTGCATCTGCCTTTATACACAGAAGCGCATGACAGCGTCAGTATCTACTCGCAGCAATGGCTGTTAAAAAGATTTCCAAGGATCTCAGCATGCTAATTAAGGAGATGTACACGAGCGGACACCGAATTGCTGCTATCCAACGCTGGTTAGCTATTTCTGGCCTCATTTCGCCAGCAACCACCGTGAGCTATCATGCACACGGAAAAAACAGAGAACGCAAAAGGGCACCAAGGGTAACTAACGCGTAAGTATATTTATAAAACTTTAAAAAAAAAATATATAAAAAAATGTACTGTACATCTACAGTACTGTATCTAATATTTTTGTTATTTCTGTTGATTTATATTACAACACTATATATATTTTGTATATTTAGATTACAACAGTATATATTATTTATATTTATATTACAACAGTATATATATTTTGTATATTTATATTTATATTACAACAGTATATATATTTTGTATATTTATATTTATATTACAACAGTATATATATTTTTTTTATATTGCTGCATATTAATAGAACAATATATTGTATCCTGTTGATCTACTGTCTCTAATATTTTTACTTACCGGATAGTTTTTCTTTACATTGTAGGGAGACAACTCTTCTGGTGGACAAAATAAGTGAGGAGAATGATGAGAAGAGTGCATTAAGGGTCAAATACACTCTGCAGGAAAAACACAATCTCACTGTATTCGAGACCAGCATAAAGGAGATGAGACGCAGCATTGGATGGAAATATGGACATGTGAGGTTAGTACTGGACAGTACAGGAGGTAAAAGTGTTGTTTAGGAAACTGTACTGTAACGCTAAAATTATTTATTCCTTGTCATTACAGAGCGTTCCCCATGATAAGGGACGCAAACAAAATCAAAAGAGTGGTCCAGGCCCAGGCATGGATCGACAGTGGGGAAACTTTCCAGGATTGCATCTTCACTGACGAGTCTACTGTGTCGCTGGAGAGATTTGCAAGATTTACATTCCACAAAAATGGCCGCATATCTTTGAAGCCGCGGCCAAAACACCCCGTGAAGCTGCATGTGTGGGGTGCCAACTTTAGGCGTGGACCAGGATGCATTGTCATCGTTGAAGGTAAAATATATCAAATATAATGTAGCCTTATGCACTGTACTTTAATAGTGTAGCCTTACTGTATGCACTGTACTGTACTATTGTGCAGTTTTTTGAGCACTTTTCTTTTCTTGCTATAGGAATCATGAATAAAGCTTTCTTCAAAGACAACATTGTCCCTGAGAAAGTGCAATAAATCACACGCGAGTTCCCCAATGATCACCGCTTCTACCAGGACAACGATCCGAAGCACACCGCGTCAACAACGCATATCCTTGAGCGCGGTATCAACTGGGTGAAGACACCAGCGGAGTAATTTTTTTCCCACGGTTTTTACTGTGTACTGTATCTCTTAAACTAATTGTCCTTTTTTTCCAATGACAGATCGCCAGACTTGGGGAGGGACAGTGGACAGGAGGAGGGGAGGGGGGAGGGACAGTGGACAGGAGGAGGGGAGGGGGGAGGGACAGTGGACAGGAGGAGGGGAGGGAGGAGGGACAGTGGAGGGGAGGGGGGAGGGACACTGGAGGGGAGGGAGGAGGGACAGTAGACAGGAGGAGGGGAGGGGGTGGAGGGACAGTGGAGGGGAGGAGGGGAGGGGAAGGGACAGTGGAGGGGAGGAGGGGATGGGGGGAGGGACAGTGGACAGGAGGAGAGGAGGGGGGAGGGACAGTGGAGGAGAGGGGGGAGGGACAGTGGAGGGGAGGGGGGGGACAGTGGAGGGGAGGGGGGGAGGGACAGTGGAGGGGAGGGGGGAGGGACAGTGGAGGGGAAGGGGGGAAGGGGGGAGGGGGGTGGCCAGGAGGAGGGGAGGGGGGAGGGACAGTGGCCAGGAGGAGGGGAGGGGGGAGGGACAGTGGACAGGAGGAGGGGGGGACAGTGGACAGGAGGAGGGGGGGACAGTGGACAGGAGGAGGGGGGACAGTGGATGGGAGGGGGGGACAGTGGATGGGAGGGGGGGGACAGTGGATGGGAGGGGGGGACAGTGGACGGGATGGGGGGGACAGTGGATGGGAGGGGGGGACAGTGGACGGGAGGGGGGGGCAGTGGATGGGAGGGGGGGCAGTGGACGGGAGGGGGGGGACAGTGGACGGGAGGGGGGGGACAGTGTATGGGAGGGGGGGGGACATTGTATGGGAGGGGGGGGGACAGTGGACGGGAGGGGGGGGGCAGTGGATGGAAGGGGGGGCAGTGGACGGAAGGGGGGACAGTGGACAGGAGGGGGGGCAGTGGACAGGAGGGGGGGCAGTGGACAGGAGGGGGGGCACATACACTCACACAGTGTCACACACACAGTGTCACACACACACACACACACACACACACACACACACACACACACACACACACACACACACACACACACACACACACAGTGTAACACACACACAGTGTCCCACACACACACAGTGTCACACACACACACACACACACAGTGTCACACACACACACAGTGTCACACACACACACAGTGTAACACACACACACAGTGTCCCAAACACACACACATTGTCACACACACACACAGTGTCACACACACACACACACACACACACACAGTGTCACACACACACACACACACACAGTGTCACACACACACACACACACACACACACACACACACACACACACACACACACACACACACACACACACACACACACACACACACACACACACACACACACACACACACACACACACACACACACTGTCACACACACAGTGTCCCCCCCACACACACAGTGTCCCCCCCACACACACAGTGTCCCCCCCACACACACAGTGTCAAACACACACACACACACACACACACACACACACACACACACACACACACACACACACACACACACAGTGACACACACACACACACACACAGTGACACACACACAGTGACACACACACACACAGTGAGAGACACACACACACGTCACCTCTCCTTACGGCCGCCGCCATCTTAGTTAGTCCGCGAGGGAGGAAGGGGGTCCTTCTGGGCGCTGCCATCTTAGGTGCCGCGTGGCAGGAGCAGGCTGCCTGCCCACTGCCTGTCGGAGCACCGGGGGGTAGCTGAGCGGAGCACCGGGGGGGAGCTGAGTGGAGCACCGGGGGGGAGCTGAGTGGAGCACCGGGGGGGAGGTGACCGGAGCACCAGGGGGGAGGTGAGCGGAGCAACGGGGGGGAGGTGAGCGGAGCATCGGGGGGGAGCTGAGCAGAGCACCGGGGGGGGAGGTGAGCGGAGCACTGGGGGGTAGCTGAGCGGAGCACCGGGGGGAGCTGAGCAGAGCACCGGGGGGGAGCTGAGCGGAGCACCGGGGGGGAGCTGAGCGGAGCACCAGGGGGGAGCTGAGCGGAGCACCAGGGGGGAGCTGAGAGGAGTGCCGGGGGGGAGCTGAGCAGAGCACCGGGGGGGAGGTGAGCGGAGCACCGGGGGGGAGGTGAGTGGAGCACCGGGGGGAGGTGAGCGGAGCACCGGGGGGAGCTGAGCGGAGCACCGGGGGGGGGACACGGGGAGAGGAGGAGGTGCGCGCGGGTCATGATGACTTGGATTTCAGGCTGATGTTCGGGGAGGAAGAGGCGGAGCCTCCGGGACCGGCGGGTAAGAGACCGGGAGATGTGCTGCTAACACTGTGAGCCCCACAACCCCCCCCTACCCTGTGTGTCTGTGTGTCTGTGTGTCTGTGTGTCCTTTGGCCCGTCACTCCGCCTCAGGCCAATGAGAGGTGTGCGGGGGTGGGCGGGCCAAGGGACCAATGAGATTTCCCCTAGGGACAGAGGCCATGCAGACAGGCATACAGTGCTTTCACAAATATAGTATAAGATATTATACATTGCAGTACATATTATTAAATAATATTCTTATAAATGTGCATTATTCATGTTTCCCCATGTTTTACAAATGTTTTCTAAATTTGTATCCAATTTCAATCTGCCAGAAGAACTTAATAAAGACTGCATTATGTATTATTCATGATTATTTTTATATTTGTATTTTTGGTTCCTGATAAAATAAAATAAATATTTATTTACATTCCTGCTAATCATAATCATTGACAAGATCCACCCCCCCCCCACACCCACAGTACAGCAATGAATAAGAATGAATGACAAAACAACATGAATCAGTTAATGGTTTTTTTAACTTTCAATTCTCACAATGCTGTGCAAATCAGATTTACATTTCAAATTCGGAAAGGGATTTTCCAAAGCGTTACCGTAAACAAAGCCTCAAAGGGTTGGGGGGGGGGGGGGGTTGTGTGAGTCATGTGCAGTAATCAGCTAGCTCCCATCTCAAAGAGGATCACACACAGGCGCAGCGAGGCTTTGTAGCTTGGCTATGGACAGATTAAGAACACAATGGCAAGATTCAGAAAATTAACGACTCTGGGTGAGGGGGGGTTGGGTGACTCATGCGCAATAAGCAGCAAGCTCCCATCTCAAAGAGGATTAGAGTACACGCAAGTGCAGTGAGGCAATTGACGCTCGGCTAGGGACGGATTAAAAACACAATGACTAACTTCAGAAAATTAATGACTATGTGGAGGTGTCTGTCAAAAAGAATTTGTGTGTGCGTGGGGGAGGGATGAAGGATTAGTTGTGCAGCAGTTCAAAGAAATTACATACTCTAGAGTAGAGTACAGTAATTTCAAAAGGCAGTTCATCATAATAATTTGATCAATAAAACCCCCAAATATAACCCCCAAATACAGTACATAAAAAGCACAGAAATCAACCATGTGCAGGCAAACGCACAGATTGAATATCGTAATATGAGAGGAAGTGGCTCAGTGAGTAAAAGACAGAGTGGCACTGAGAGCTTGAAGCAGGGGAGCCTGGTTCAATTCCCGGTGTCAGCTCCTTGTGACCTTGGGCAAGTTACTTTATCTCCCTGTGCCTCAGGCACCAAAAACATAGATTGTGAGCTCCACGCAGCAGGGACCTGTGCCTGCAAAATGTCTATGTAAAGCGCTACGTATAACTAGCAGCGCTATACAAAAACATACTATTATTATTATTATAATATCAAGGTGATGCTCTGTGCAAATCAAATTCGAGAAGGGATTTTCCAAAACATTGCCGTAAACAAAGCCTCAAAACTCCCGTCTCAAAGAGAATTACACGCATGCGCAGTGAGGCTTTGTAGCTCGGCTATGAACACAATGGCAAGATTCAGAAAATTAACGACTCTGTGAAGAGGGGGGGTTGGGTGACGCATGTGCAGTAAGCAGCTAAGTAGCTCCCATCTCAAAACGGATTACACGCAGGCGCAGTGAGGCTTTGTAGCTTGGCTATGGACGGATTAAGAACACAATAGCAAGATTCAGAAAATTAACGACTCTGTGGAATTTCAAATCCTTGAGCTAGCGTTCATGGGGGTGGGGGCTACAGGGTACAGCCTCATGAAGTTCAAAGCTAAAGACATACTTTAATTTCAAAAGGCAGTTCATCATAATAATGCACCCCCAAATACAGTACGTAAAAAGCACACAAATCAACCATGTGCAGTCAAATGCACAGGGTCACAGTCAAAAGCTACAGCACAGATTGAATATTGAAATACAGTAAGATGGTTTTTGCAGGCTTGTGGAGAAAAAAAAATGACAATAAAAAAAAATAATAATTTTTTTGATCACTCACTCAGGCAAGCAAGCAGTGGTGGGCGAAGTTACAGGTGCATGCGCAGTGAATTCCTGCTGTCAAGCAGGAATGTGATTGAAACCAGACACACGTTCAAAGGAATGGTGTGGGAGAGATGTACTGCATTGTAGAGAAAATAAGAAGTTGAAATACCCTGCAGTGCAGTTAATTATCCTGAGCGAGGGGAGAGCGCTGTATATGCCGAAATGTGACACTGTTACAGTACAGTACACGCCTATGCATTTCAACAATTTTCAAATGAGACATACAGAGACATACTGTACTGCAGAACAGCACTGCAAATGCATGTATACTTTAAATATGCAAATTTACAATTACTGCACGTGCACACACAGACTGTGTACTGACGTAGGTTCAACCGCGAAGGTATTAGACTTCCAAGACAACAGCTCGCAAACGCCCCCCCTGAGTTTTTACACGGCATTGCAGTATTGCAGACAGCGAGAATAAAATGCTAATATCACGAGTGCGAAAATAACGCAGTTCACTCCGGGCGAAAACGACAAAAAAACGCACCTAACCGGGATAATCTGAGAGCCACGGATCTATCCGACTTAGACTCAGGTAGGCCGCCAATGTACTGTACATACTGTATAATATATAGAAAGTGGAGAGTGAGCGCAGACTTAAAATGGTTAAAATGGATATTTTGAGTGCCATTCTTACTTGTACTACTGTATTTTTTTTTACCTGTATTTACCTTCCTACAGTACAGTAAAGTACCTTACTACATTCCGGTGTCACTTCCATTACGATGTAAAAGAATGGGCAACACATTGGCAATAAAGTCTATATAATTATTACATTTGTGTTCTGTGAGTATGTCGCTCCAGAAACTTATTATTCCTTGTGTTAATTCCTCCTTTTTGGATGGTTTAACAACCTCTTCTTATATAATCCTTCAGCTCATGTCACAACAGTTCGATGGGATTCAAATCTGGTGATCTGGGATTGGGGGAAAAAGCCAAATTAGTTGCAGAGATATAACAGTTTAAAACAATGAGAATCAGTTACTGTACAGTACACTGGAGAACTTACTCCAGTGGCGTCTTAACCTAGTTGATACCACTCACAAGAATATAGGTAGAAGAGGCGGTATGTTTAGGGTCATTCTCCGGGAAGAAACAGTGACCACGAGATGGGAAAACATGCCTAATATTTTCAACAATCTGGGTGACTATTTGTTCTTGAAAAAATACTTTATCCATGAATCCTGGAACAATAGAAGAATAATTTAACATTAGGGTACAAAATACACTACAGTTGTACACTGCATAGCGCTACAGCATGTGACTTTGTGCATTATTTTACCGTCAAAGATGATTATGCATCATTGTCCATGTCTAGAGATCGCACCCCACACATGCATCTTCAGTGGGTGCTTGGGCCGTGGCTTCATAGATAGGAGTCCTTTTTGTGGAATGCAAAAGTTGAAAATCTCTCAAAAGCTAGATCACAACCGGGAAATTACAGACCTGTAAGCCTGACTTCAATAGTGGGGAAACTACTTGAAGGTTTAATACGGGATAATATTCAGGCATACCTAATGGAAAACAAAATTATTAGTAATAGTCACCATGGATTTATGAAGGATAGATCTTGCCAAACTAACCTTATTTGTTTCTTTGAGGAGGTAAGTAGGAATTTAGACCAGGGTAATGCAGTTGATGTGATCTACTTAGATTTTTCAAAGGCTTTTGATACGGTTTCACACAAGAGGTTGGTGTACAAAATAAAGCAAATTGGACTCAGTAATAATATATGCACCTGGATTGAAAACTGGTTAAAGGACAGACAACAGAGGGTTGTCATAAATGGAACTTTTTCAGGTTGGGCTAAAGTCGTGAGTGGAGTACCTCAGGGATCGGTACTGGGACTCCTGCTTTTTAACTTGTTTATTAATGACCTTGAGGTTGGGATCGAGAGCAAAGTCTCCATCTTTGCTGATGATACTAAATTGTGAAAGGTAATAGAATCAGAGCAGGATGTAATTTCTCTTCAGAAGGACTTGGAGAGACTGGAAACGTGGGCAGGTAAATGGCAGATGAGGTTTAATACAGATAAATGTAAGGTTATGCATTTGGGATGCAAGAATAAAAAGGCGACTTACAAATTAAATGGAGATATATTGGGGGGAATCCTTGATGGAGAAGGTTTTAAGAGTGCTTGTAGACAGCAGGCTTAGCAATAGTGCCCAATGTCATGCAGTAGCTGCAAAGGCAAACAAAATCTTATCTTGCATCAAACGGGCAATGGATGGAAGGGAAGTCAACATAATTATGCCCCTTTACAAAGCATTAGTAAGACCACACCTTGAATATGGAGTACAATTTTGGGCACCAATCCTTAGAAAAGACATTATGGAACTAGTGAGAGTGCAGAGAAGAGCCACTAAATTAATAAAGGGGATGGATAATCTAACTTATGAGGAGAGGCTATCTAAATTAGATTTATTTACATTAGAAAAGAGGCGTCTAAGAGGGGATATGATAACTATATACAAATATATTCGGGGACAATACAAGGAGCTTTCAAAAGAACTATTCATCCCACGGGCAGTACAAAGGACTCAGGGCCATCCCTTAAGATTGGAGGAAAGGAAATTTCACCAGCAACAAAGGAAAGGGTTCTTTACAATAAGGGTAGTTAAAATGTGGAATTCATTACCCATGGAGACTGTGATGGCAGATACAATAGATTTGTTCAAAAAAAGGTTGGACATCTTTTTAGATGGGAAAGGTATACAGGGATATACCAAATAAGTTTACATGGGAAGGATGTTGATCCAGGGATTAATCTGATTGCCAAATCTTGGAGTCAGGAAGGAATTAATTTTTCCCCTTAATGGTTTTTTTTGTTTGCCTTCCTCTGGATCAATAAGTAAGTATAGATATAGGATTAAGTATCTATTGTCTAAATTTAGCATAGGTTGAACTTGATGGACGGAAGTCTTTTTTCAACCTCATCTACTATGTAACTAGATAACTAGCTACAGTTGTCTTGTCAGAAAAGATGACATCCTGAAAAGTCTCACCACTTTCGATCCATGCCCGTGCTTGCTCCACTCTCTTCACCTTGTTGACATCCCTTATCATTGGATACGCTCTGTAATGAGAAGAAATAATTTGACAGGTACAGTAAAATCCCACTTTTACCTAATGTACAGTACAGTAGTTTACTGTACAACACTTTATTTGTTATGTCCTAACTATGGCACAGCACTCTGCATACAGTACTATTGCAATATACAGACCTTTATTACTATACTGTACTATATGCTGGGGGTAATACAACTGTATATTGTACTTTATTTAGTACTATATACAATATACTGTACAGTACTGTACTATGTTACAGTAAAACACTTACTTTACACATCCATATTTCCATCCCAATTGGCGCCTCATGAACCTGATGCTGGTCTCAGATGCTGTGATACTGGGACCTTTCTCTAGAACAATCTTGACTGTTGCTGCACAGCGCTCATCATTTGCCTCGCTGATTTCATCCACCAGATGCTTTGTCGCCCTACAGTGTAAAGGAAAAAAGACCAATTTGTTATAGTAGGGCCAAAATTAAGTCAACACAAATACATGACATACTGTACATTATAGGCTAAAGCTCTAAAATTCCAGGCATTATTGAAATCCCTGCTCTAGAATTAGAATTCAGGGCATTATTCATTCAGTAATGCCTGGAATTTTTAGCGACTTGCCAATTCACCTTTCAAAGATGCAGTGGGAGCACGCTGAAAATTTGAAATAATTTTTTTTTAAAAATGCTAACAGTAAATACTTCTCCTCTCACACAGCATGGCAGCATACTGTATGCAGGCTCTCTCTCACAGCTGTTACAGTAGTGCTGTCAGAAGCTCGCGAGTCTCAAATAGTAACTTTGTTACTTGCAAAAAAGTAATATTTCTTCCACAACTTATATAGCTTCTGCTAAGGTAATTTTTATTTGGCTTTTATTTAGTGAATCAGCCTAGATCCGATTTATATATTTATACAAAACTGTCTATTTTATCAAAAAAAGCCTACATTTAACCTATAATAGTAATAATCCCTGAGAACAGGGCAATACTGGCCAATAATGCCCTTGCTGGAAGAGTTGAAGGTCCGTATATATTAAGTACTATATACAGCATTCTACAAAAACTGCAAGGGTAAAAAGTAAACACACAAATGCATTTTGATAGGTAAGAAGCTTATACAAGTAATACAATAATTACATACAGTAATGAAAACAAAAATACTTACTCTGTTGTGACTGTGGGACTCCGCTTTACACCTTTTGCCTTACCATGGGCATGATAGCTTACAGTGCTTTTTGCTAAAATGAGGCCCGAAGTACATAACCAGCGTTGGATCTGTAAAATTCCGTGTCTTTTCTTGTACATGTTCTGTATTCTCATGCTGAGATCCTTTGAAACAAATTTCCTCAGCATCGCTGCTTTAGGAAAGAAATCAAGCACAGAGGAATGTATATTCGATGTGTATTCGATGTATATTAAATGTCCATTGAATCAACAGAATTAATGGTGTATTTATACAATGAGATCGACTTCGCTCGACAGGTTAAGCACCGTACGCCCACTTATAACACCTGAAGCTCATGTCCATGCCCGCCAAAAAATTGAAATGTGCATAAAAGGGGACACAAATTGCATAGTACCCACATGCTGATCTCTATATGAACGAGGTCTTGTACAGATTCTGCATTCTGCATTCTTCCATGTGCTTCCATGAATCATCCACGATTCTACGGACGCAGGAACCTGCTTTCTTCTGCTGTGCGATCACGAGAAAGCGCAAGGCGGAAGCTATTTCCAACCCAAAGCCAATGCTAAAGGAGAATAAGAAAACGTTCTGAAGGCTCCCATGGCAAAGAATCCTGGTTCTTATTATGTGAGGAAGAAAATGGCCAACGTCAACTTCACAAAACCTGTTTGATCGGGCCCCAGAAGTGCTCCCACAACCACCAAAGCCGAATTGGACATTCTGGACTTTTCACTTCCATTGCTCACCACCACCGATTCCAAAACATCCGCACACTCTGACCCTTTGTCCACCAATGTTCATCCTGAAGCCCCCAGCTCACCTCCTCCAGGACCCAGCCACGCAGATGTTTGTCCTGAAGTCCCCAGCTCACTTCCTCCAGGACCCAGCCATGCAGATGTTTGTCCTGAAGCCCCCAGCTCACCTCGTCCAGGACCCAGCCACGCAGATGTTCGTCCTGAAGCCCCCAGCTCACCTCCTCCATGACCCAGCCACACAGATGTTCGTCCTGGTTACAACAGCACTCCTTGCACCAGATCCAGCTCGCTCGCCCGCATGCTGAATGTTTTCAGTGATGTCGACATCACTGACAACTCAACAGAGCAATACAAGGACTGAATGGAGGCCAAAATGGATCATCTTTTGGATCATCTGGATAACATTGAGAGGAACATTGTGGGGCTCTATTCTTCTGCTTGGAGTCCCTACTCCTGTATGTCCGATGCAGGAGCAGGGGGTTGCCTGGAGGCACCTTATTCTCCCATGGAGGAACCGCATACCACCCCCCGTGCACCCTCTCAATCTCTGGGATTGACCTTCATGGTGCCAACAACAAGCACACCATGGGCCCCCCCACACTCACCACCTCCGTCTTCAGAATATACGTATATCCTTCTGTGGAGGAGATGACAACCCCAGTAAGGCCACGACAGGAGGAAAGGATCTTCCCAGACCATCTACCCCCACCCGCTGCCAGAAGCACACCTGCTCCAGCACCCAGGATTGTACAGCTCCCCGACATCATGTTGAGAGAACTGCCGCAGAGCATCCGGGAGAAATACAAGATCAGATGTAGTGGTCTACCTCAGAAATATGCCCAGTTCATCTTTAAACACCACGTCACTTTTGTACAGTGAATGGACCCATAATGTCAATTATTACGGCAATAAAGACAAGAAGGCTCTTCCTGCAAATTTAAGGAACACAATTATGGAAGAAGTGAAGCACTATTTTAATGTTACCAATCTTGTTGCGAGAACCATGGGAGACAGCATCAATGGCCTTTTGAGGCATACAAGGGCTCTTCCCTGGAGCTCCATCGACTTGTTTGACGACTGCTGTAGTTCGAAATTTATTTAAAAATAACGATGTGCCGCCAATGTTTTTAATCTATATACTGTAATAAGATAGCTGATTGTTTTAAATTGTTTCATTGTTTAATGTTTTTTTTCTATTTTGCATGTGTGGAGCTGGGCGAAGACAACCTGCAGGCAATACTCCCCTTAGTGCAGAAAATGCTCCCAGCAATACTTCCAGGTAAGACACAGTGCTCCAATCCATACATGCCAATTCCCTTATTCCCAAACCCCCCAAAACCTAATGTAAACCTCTAGTTCTAATGTAAAGTGCTGTATCCTATGTCATGCATGCTTAGTCTACTCCAACCCCCCAAAACATCAGAAGATACAATATAATAATGGACTGTACTGGTGTCATGGTATAATAATCTTTTTCTATTTCTGTTTTGCATGTGCATGTCTGTCTGGAGCTGGGCGAAGACAACGTGCAGGAAATCCCCCCCACCTTGGAGCAGGAAATGCTCCAATCCATGCATGCCAATTCCCTTTCCACCAAACCCACCAAAACCTAATGTAAACCTCTAGCAAAACGTAATGCTTATTGTTAGCATGCATCATTTTGTTGGATACAATTTGATTAGAGCTCCTTTTAGCTGACGATACACAGTAACATTTTTCCTAATAGAATGTAACATTGTTGTGGCAATACTAACTTGAAAGTGTGACACAGTATACTGTAGCAGCAGCAATAATACACACTGGTTGAATAAGTGCTGTATGAGTAGCCAATTACAATAAATCAGTGACTCTTGGCATATAGTAGATCATGCTGTAAACTTGATAGAAGATGCAGGCATATTTTAACTATAATGTACGGCGCGATTGATAATATAGAATATTGTCTCTTTCTTTCCATACCTAAATGTCCAAGAAGCAGTAGCCATTACAAAGAAGAAAAAGACAAGAGTGTAAATTTTGATGAAGATGCGACGTTGTATTTTTGTATTATTCATTTTTCCTTTATTATCCTGTACACATAAAACTTTTCGTTCTTTAAATATACTTTTTGGGTGTTCATGTTTTAACTGTCTATACCCTTATAGTAGTACTATACCTAAAGTTCTTTGGACATTTCAATACAGTATTTAAAAATGTGTCATTGATAAACTGTACAGAATACAATACTGTACTGTATGTACAAAATAATATATAAATCTAGAAAATAAAAGTGGTTTTTACTATCTAAATACAGTACACCAAAAGCAGTACTGTACTACTGTCTAGCAGATACAGTTGTATATAGCGACTCCTTGAGAAATGCACCATACTTACTGTAAAGTAATTCAATTAGGAACATAAATTACATGCATGCGCAGAAATGTAATGACACGCATATGCATTTCAACAAAGTTCCAAATTGGCATACATGCATGCGCAGAAATGTGATGATACGCATATGCGTTTCAATCAGGTTCCAATTAGACATACACGCATGCATAGAAATGTGATGACACGCAGAATAAATATTTTACATTCAGAAGAAGACGACGTTGTATTTTTGTATTATTCCCATTTCCTTTATTATCCTGTACAAATAAAACTTTTCATTCTTTAAATATACTTTTTGTGTGCTCATGTTTTTACTGTCTACACACTTACAGTAGTACTATACATAAAGTTATTTGTGCATTTCAGTATATAAAAATGTGTCTTTGATAAACTGTACAGAATACAGTACTGTACAGTATGTACAAAATAATATATAAATCTAGAAAACAAAAGTGTTTTTTACTATCTAGATACACGCATGCGCAGAAATGTGATGACATGCATATGCTTTTCAATCAGGTTCCAATTAGACATACTGTACACGCATGCACAGAAATGTGATAACTCATATGCATTTCAATCAGGTTCCAATTAAACATACAGTACATGCGTGCGCAGAAATGTGATGACACGCATAAAGTACTGTATGCGTTTTCAACAAGGTTCCAATTTGCCTCAGAAAGGACTTATTTCCCATGTACAGTATACCGTATGAACTCGTAATGTTAATCTTCAAATTACAATTACACACACACACTTAAAGAACTGTACGGCAATAAAAGACAGGTTGAATTGCAATTAGATTTTTAAGACAACAACTCACGATCGCCCACTTGAGTTTATCGGCGGAATTGCAGACAACGCTAAAATTTAATTTCTGCACTCAATAAAAACACTAGTAAACACGCGTCTTAACGCGGGAAAGTTTGATTAAATCACACAGCATGACCAGGGTATGCCTAGGCATACAAACCGTGAAATGTTTTCAGAACGGCCGCTCCATCTGTATATTCTTTATTAAAGTGTACGTTATAAGATGTTATACAATTACTCTAAGGCTCTATACAGTCAGCCAGGGCATCAGCATAGAGTCAGTAGTTCAAAGAGGAGAGGATATCCCGAGGTGAGAAGATCATTTGGTGGGCGAGGAAGGGTGAATTGCCAAGCCTGGAGAATAAAGGGTACCCTGTGGGGACAATTCTTGTGTCTGCCAGACATGGTGGAGCCTGCCCAGTGGGTGGCATTGGGTTAGCTGGGGAAAGATGGTGAGCATAGGTGCTTTCCCCATTGGCTAATTCATATATCCTGCCCACCCAGCTATCGGAGATGGCCTCCTCCTCTAACGTCAGCCCAGAGACGAGACCCTGTTTCTATTGGCTGGCGGGTAGGAATTCCCATGCTCTGACTGGACGCTCCTCCTTCCTCCATACTGAACATAGCTCAGCGGAGGGTATGTAAGGAGAAGCCACAGTCACAGAACCAAACGATTTTGTGGCTTGAGTCGATGAAGCTAGAGCGGGCTTTTCAAAGTTGCTCTGTCTCCAATAACATAGCAACCGGCTTCATTTTGAAGCTAGGAAAGTCTGCCCTGTAGAGATTAAGTCAGACGCGAGGACCAAGTCCTCATCTGAGAACTTAGCGGTCGCGGTCACGGATTCCTGACGAATACAGTTCCATGAGTATTGGGACTAGGTCCTGGTCAGGAGTTTCTGCTGAATCTCAGTTCAGGACATCTGGAACAAGGTTCCGATCAGTCAGGGTAAGCCCTTGCAAGTGGGTGCCATGCACCTAGGAAAGGCTAGATCTCATACCCCAGAGCCCAGTAAGTGTGCATATTTCTGTATTTTGTGTTTTGTTGTATTTCCAAGGTTTTATCCAAATAAACCCAATTTTATTTCACTGCCTTGTTTTGCCTATTGACTGATCCCAGAAATATAAATGTGTTAAGAGTCCAGGTCTACCGTGACACTACCTCAATCTAAACAACATACACCTCACTTCCTGGGGGCTATAATGAACATTTAACTCCAGTGACCAGTCCACTACAAAATGTACTTTTCCTTTCTCTTACGTCCACATTAAACGTAAGATTGGGCAGATTTATTTTTGACATGTACAGTATACTGATGCAGCGGCCGTTATTCGAACACTTCACGCGTCATGTACATCGGAATCCTGATTTGAAACCGCGGGATGAATTCCAGCCTTCCCGCACTAAAATGCGAGCGTGGAGAGTGCAGAAAAACAAATTTGAGTGTTCTGGCTTTTAAAAACATGAAATTGACACAGTAGCACAGTACTGTACACATTACAATTCATCCATTTTATCGCAAACGAAGAAACAGAATCCATGAAATTCAAACAAAACATCCGCGATAAGCGCGGGTGCCTGGGGCGATTGGCCGCGTTCATGTTGCATGGGGAACAGCAGAGAACTCAAAATTGGCGCCGCCGTGATATGTTCAAATAACGGCCGCTGCATCAGTACAGTATATCATAAAATAATTACCACAAGCCACACAGAAGTTTAAAATGAAACATTATACAACATAAATATACATTCAAAACACTGATTATATTACAATACGTTTTGCAGTTTAACACAGTACTCGCTAATTTTTCCTACTTCTTGAATTTTTCCCTATAACTGCTCCCCACATCATTTATTAACTCAAACAGGAAAAATAGGGACAACATACCTTGTTAGGTTAACACTAAAAAAAATCACATTTTATTTTGCAATCGGCTTGAACAGCTATAGCTTAAAATATAGTACAGTATATACTTTTTATAATACACAATTGGACCTATTGACCCTTTAAGTGTAGTAAATTCAAATTTCATTTTAAAATAACATATTCAAGTTTAACGTTAGAGTTGAAAGATTGAAAATTGCAAAATATATTTGATATGGCTGTCCGATTTGTGGGGAACTGAGCATGTGCAAATGATTTACTTATTAACATCCAAATGATTTAATAAAAATCCCTCATAACATGCCATACACAGTATGTAGTTCATATGATCACATGTCCTTGTGGCTAAAACTACACTGTGGAAATGAAAAGAAAATTAAAGATAAGGATGAATGGGCACAAGTATGCTATTTGATCTAAAGGTGTTTCACTCCATTGGCAATGCACTCTTTGGAACTAAATCATCCAATCTCAACATTTTAATGTCTGGGAATTGGACAACGACAAAGCTCCACACAGAAGAGACTTTTGTATGGTTACTATTGCAAGGAAAATCATCCATGGCTTATGAGTTAAATACCCTTTACGAAAAGGTCTGAATGAAAAATAGAATGGTACTGTATATTGAAGAGTAATAAAGAAAAATACCACTTCCAGTTCTAAAAGTCATTCATTTTTTCTGTATTATGGCTTTATGGATTTATAGAGAAGTATAATGAATAATAGGTCCTAAAGAAAAAAAAATATTTTATTAAAATGTCTTTTAAAAGGAGGATTTCCAGGATGTTGTTAGACACTTAGATTGTCAGCTCTTCAGGGAAAGGACTCATTTTCCTACTATTACTTTAATATCTGAAGTGCTTATTCCCATTATGTGTTATATTATTATGTCACATGTATTATTGTTGGGAAGCGCTACGTACATGGATGGCGCTATATCAATAAAGATATTAATTTAATTTTTTTTTTACGAAGAATCATATGCTTCAGGATAGTTGCAATTTTAATAATAATAAATATATAATATAAAACCGAGGGCTTAAATTAAATGCAATCACAAACAGTAGGACATACACATCAATTATAACCTGGCTTCATATACACTCTGCAGTTTGCCATTGAGGAGTAATAGATTGCTATGTTTTTTTTTATTAATCAAGTGATTTAGGCAGCCGATTGATCACAAAAACACATGTAAGGGAGATTAATCCCAATAGAAGTATCTGGTCCAGTTTTTCTCTCTCAGTCGAGAGTCTCCCCATGCTTACAGTACCTGTGTCACCTTAGGAGGCAAAAGTCAGTGATTGACGTTCACAATATAGAGTTGAAACCTTTCCAGATCTGTTTTGATAAAAGAGCCCACTTATCCCATTCGTCTAGCTGCAGATCTTGGCAGGATCTCTCCCCACGCTTGTCGGCATCTCACCTGGGACAGCAGTTAATTTCGATACGCTTTCGCCCCATGCCTGTCGGTGTCTCAATGGGGGCAACAGTTGATCTCAAAAGGATTTCTCCCCATGCTTTGACAGTGTCTCGCTGAGGGCAGCAGTTGGTGACTAAAGATTGCTGCAGGTCACTATTGTCTCCCCACGCCTGTTGGCGTCTCTCCAGGGACTGTGATTGGTGGCTCACGCTTGCTACTGATATGAATTGGAGGCTTCTCCACACACGTCAACATCTCTCCAAAGGTAACAGTTGGTGGCTTGGGCTCATGATATTTTGAGAAACAATATCTAGCTCAGAATAGCATGATCAAACCTCTCAGAGTTTACTCCCAAATTGGTCCAAATAGTCCAAATAGAAGCTGCTACAGTATGTCTCCACTTTTGAATTCTGTTCCTCATATTACAAATATATCTTTTTAGATATTTAATAATTTCTAATCCTGACTAGAGGCTAGTCTAGCAGATATATTGGAGTCTACCACTCACCTAATAAAACAATGTAACAGACAAAAAAACAAGGTGCAAAACGGAATATAATGAATCTATACACACACTGGAGGTAGGATCAAAGAAAATCCTCCCACCACAAGAATCCCTCAAAAGTTGCACTCATGCACTATGAATAGTTGGGGGATAACATTGATCCAGGATACAAGTGATCCTATATAGACAATCTAGTGAAAGGTAGAAACTGAAAATAATACATCTTTATTATTTTTAAACAAGGGAACACAGGGTGTGGGGTATACAGTATATACACATTAGTGTTTAAAATATTGGCAGTGGAGCTTACCTAAAAATGGGGAGTACTCATATATGTGGGAGGGTTAATCGACCCCACAAGAGGTTAATACTCCCTGAATACAGAAACTCCTGCCACAGTTAATCAGAGTACAGGGAGTAGGTATGTTTACACTATACCTAATTCCCTGCCTTCTGCAGCCTCTTATTTACATCATCGTGAGTATACATGACTTAGAAATTTGCCAATAGGTTACATTCTCAGCAGTTATCTTGTTACTTTGTGTTAACTGCTTCCCTCTTAAGATACATGTGAAGGATACATCCACTGATACATTTATGGTCTATGTACTCTGTGCAACCCTACACTCCTTGTACTGTGCCTCCAGACAGGTACTCCAGATCCACATAGAGAGGGGGAAATTCCATATACAAAAAAAGGGGAAAGCAAAATAGTATAGTACTGTTTTTAATGTTAAAAACACAAAGTATTCCACTTACATAAGTGCCTTTGTTTGTGAGCATTCAGACCACATTGGGTCATTGGGTCAGACAAGATATTCACAGCAACAGCATCCGCTCCACGGCCGTCACAGCAGGTACTGGGCTGATTAAAGTTGTCCTCCACTCTAGATGTCATCAGCAAGGGCTCCTTTAGTGGTCACTGATATCACCAAAGGAGCCCTTGTTGATGACATCTAGAGTGGAGGACAACTTTAATCAGCCCAGCACCTGCTGTGACGGCCGTGGAGCGGATGCTGTTGCTGTGAATATCTTGTCTGACCCTATGACCCAATGTGGTCTGAATGCTCACAAACAAAGGCACTTACTGTGACGATGGGGAGGATTTGGCCCAGGATTAAAGGGGTTACACCCCAATTGGCCACCCTCTACCCTCACCTGGGAAGCAAGGGGTTAACTGGACTGAGGTCCAGTAATGTGTTTTTACCTCGCTTCAATATCCAAATGCTTATCCCCCTGTGTAAATGTATTGGTTCTTGGCCAGTGTCTGTACCACACACACACTGGGGCTTAAGGGGTTAATGAGCTACAGTTTTAAGAAAATACAAATGTGGTGTGTCTTTTCAGAAATATCTGGGCTTCAAAAGGCTTGATTGAAGTTTGGGTGTGAAAAGGTAAAGAGGGGGTTTGGTGTATGTTAACATATATTGCTGGGAGACAGCTAGGACAGGAGGTCTGGGGCATTGGGTGTGAAATATAACACCAGGTGACAAATGTCCACTACCCAGGGGTCCCTGCTTCAAAGGATGTATTGATTGAGGCCAGGGGTGCGGTTACGGAAGGAGATATCAGAATGAGTGACCGTATTAAAAATAAGAATATTATGAGATGTCCTCGGCTGAACATGCTAAGAGTTACATATGTGTATTCGTGGGACTGATTCGCACATAACGAGTACAGACACCTGAGGTTTAACAGATACTAAGAGCCAGATATTAATATCTCTCTTAATTTTAGTATTACTCTGTAATATTTAGTCTTATTGGGAGCGTCATGCGTGTTGGAATGTATTAATATAACTCGCGTGCCAGTAAGTACTTCTGAACTGAAGTTATGAAGTTATTTAGATAGGAAAAGCAGTTTGTAAATGTCCTTGGGTGGGAGGAGTTTTACTCTGAGGAAAACTGTCAACCTCACCACTGATTTATGAGATGGGCTGGGTTTAGGTTGTGTTCAATGGGAAATAATTGTATAAGAACCAGGCTCAGCCTATGGCTATTGTCCTTCATGTCTTCCATGTCTTTTCGTGTCTTGATGATTATGAAGATTGCTGTATGAACTGCCAGTCCAGATATGACTGTTTCATCATTCCCATCTTAAGTAAGTGTCCATATTTTGCCTGTTATTTGTATATCTTGTGTGTTCAAGGAATAAATTATATTTTATCATATCTAAGTCTCGTACTAGTTCAACCCAGTTATATATATATTGGTGTAAATTGCAGCCTGTCATAAGTCACCGTGACAGGCTTGTAATTAACTGGTGGCAAGCGGCGGGATTGAACTGGACCTGTATTACAGTGTACTGAGGGATACTGTAATATAGTGGGAACTCGATGGTAATTGCGAGTTCCTGGGACTAAAGATATTGAACACACAGTGTACAACATATAACACAAGATATGGCACCTCCTCACTGTTCCCCTACTTGTGAGAAGCATTGCCTCCAGAACCAAAGTGCCAGCCATCCGTCTGACTGGAGCCGGGAACCGAGACCGGAGGAGTGCATCAAGTCGGCGCGGGGACCAGCAGCCGGCAAGGCTGAGAGATAGGCAGCGATCGGTGAGCATGAAACCCGGCAGGCTGAGCAAAGATCCACAGCTGCAGCCGCTGTAACCATCAAACCGCCCGGAGAGCAGGGAATGGACCCAGCTCCGGGACGGCAGAGACTTGTGGAGGGAGCGGGTGGTCTCGGAGACCACAGAAGTCTTGCACCAGGAGAGGTAACGGCCGTTGCGGTGGCCCATCCATTTTCCCTGAAAGAGCTAGCACTGGTGTGTGCGTTGGGCAAGACGTGGTTCCCGGCGAAGTGGACCAAGTTCCTGGCGTTGGTACCAAACCGACCCGCTTATCCCTTCCCAGAGCCCGGCGCTCAAGCAACTCCGCTCTGGACTCCGTTGCCCCTTGCTGTGGTTAGTCCACCGGTGGCGGAGAAGCTCTGGAATGAGCCCGGCACTCGAGCAACTCTGCTCTGGACTCCGTTTCCCCTTGCTGGGGTTAGTCCACCGGTGGCGGAGAAGCACCGGCAGGCGCTGCGGCACTGGCAACAAACGGGCCACAATAATGCCCGGTGCCCGGACCATGCACAGTCAGGTGAAGAAGCCCCTCAGGGCCAGCGCTCACGAGCTGCGGAAAAGATGACCCAGTTAGCAGCATCCTCTGATGGCTCCCGCCCAGCCAGGGCGACAACCCTCCTTGGGACGTCTCCTGGAGAACCTGGACGGGCTGCATCGGCAACAGCAGTGGAGAGCAGCGGCCATCCACCTGATCACGGCAGAGAACCGGCGGCGGCGGAGAAGAAGCCGCCACTCCGGCAATTTTATTTGGGGGGAGGGTTGGGGTGTGCGGAAGGTGGGTGTTTCACATTGTTTGGCGGAGTCGGCGATTCCCAGCGATGACCGGAGCCCCACAATCCATGCCGGCGACCCTGCATCAAAGCTGGGTACTGTTGCGGCAGTTACCCGGGGCTCGCCCATGGCGGCGATGGCGGCGGAAGAGCCGCGATTCCGGCAAAGTGCCGGAGCCCTTTCTGAGTGGGGGGAGGGACAGGGTTTGCGGGAGGGGGTTATTTTACCAAGTTTGCATGGAGCTGTGTTCCTCCACAAAGACCTGGGACCCTTGTCCTGCACCGTTGTACCTGTACCCAACCCGGGCGCTGTCGCGGCAGTGGCCCGTTGCTGCCCAGCCCAGATGGTGCTGGCGGCGGCCACTCCAGTCTCCCTGCAATTGGGACTAATGAAGGTGGCGGTCTCTGCGGGGACCAGCGAGGTAAGCCAGACCAAGTCGCAGACTGACCCTGACTTATTTTTCCCTATGACGTACCCTGTTGTTTCACTATACGGGTGACTGGGGGGTGGCAGGAGATAGGGGCACCAGTGGAGGGGAAGGAAGGGCAGTTTGTAGGGCAGCTAGGCTTTCCCATTACCCTGGTGGAGCAGCAAGGGGACTCTCAGTTAAGAGCCCCACTGGGGCTGTGGGTAGATAGGCAGCCAGGAAGGAGAGTCAGGAGTATAGCAGAGCAGCTACAGGTTGGCACAGAGCCTGGGCAGGTAGGGTCCCTACAGGATAGTGACATAGCTCTTTCCCAGACTTGGTTAACAGGAAAGCGACGGTCTGTGCTGGATTGCTGGTTTCCTGTTGGTGCAGAGACATGCCAGTCTCTGGGCAGTGTGCAGCCTGGTCTGCAAAGGGGCCCCTTTACCATGGACTTGGTTCACCAGGCACTGGGTGGGGGGCAGAGGGAGGCAAAGGAGAATGCCTGGCGGCCACGGTGGAGCCCTGCTCCGCAGGATCTGGACTTCACTATCCACTGTAGCCACGACAATGTACTGGACAATGCCGGAGGAAAATTTTGCCAGGCCAACCCCTCAGGACTTATTGAGTGCTTCAAGGGTACCAGTGGTGTCCCAGTGCCAGGGGGAGGCAGCTGGGGCACCAGGCACCCATTGAGCAGGGGAGGTGTGACGATGGGGAGGATTTGGCCTGGGATTAAAGGGGTTACACCCCAATTGGCCACCCTCTACCCTCACCTGGGAAGCAAGGAGTTAACTGGACTGAGGTCCAGTAATGTGTTTTTACCTCGCTTCAATATACAAATGCTTATTCCCCTGTGTAAATGTATTGGTTCTGGGACAGTGTCTGTACCACACAAACATACGGGGGTTGAAGGGGTTAATGAGCTACAGTTTTAAGAAAATACAAATCTGGTGTGTCTTTTCAGAAATATCTGGGCTTCAAAAGGCTTGATTGAAGTTTGGGTGTGAAAAGGTAAAGAGGGGTTTGGTGTATGTTAACATATATTGCTGGGAGACAGCTAGGACAGGAGGTCTGGGGCATTGGGTGTGAAATATAACACCAGGTGATAAATGTCCACTACCCAGGGGTCCCTGCTTCAAAGAATGTATTGATGGGGGCCAGGGGTGCAGTTACGGAAGGAGATATCAGAATGAGTGACCGTATTAAATATAAGAATATTATGAGATGTCCTCGGCTGAACATGCTAAGAGTTACATATGTGTATTCTTGGGACTGATTCGCACATAACGATTACAGACACCTGAGGTTTAACAGATACTAAGAGCCAGATATTAATATCTCTCTTAATTTTAGTATTACACGGTAATATTTAGTCTTATTGGGAGCGTCATGCGTGTTGGAATGTATTAATATAACTCGCGTGCCAGTAAGTACTTCTAAACTGAAGTTATGAAGTTATTTAGATAGGAAAAGCAGTTTTTAAACGTCCTTGGGTGGGAGGAGTTTTACTCTGAGGAAAACTGTCAACCTCACCACTGATTTATGAGAGGGGCTGGGTTTAGGTTGTGTTCAATGGGAAATAATTGTATAAGAACCAGGCTCAGCCTATGGCTATTGTCCTTCATGTCTTTCATGTCATGATGATTATGAAGATTGCTGTATGAACTGCCAGTCCAGATATGACTGTTTCATCATTCCCATCTTAAGTAAGTGTCCATATTTTGCCTGTTATTTGTATATCTTGTGTGTTCACCTTTATCAAGGAATAAATTATATTTTATCATATCTAAGGCCCGGGCCATAGAGGGGTGTAGCGATCCGAACCGCGCTGACGCCGAGGCTCGCCTGCTGAAATCTGGGCGATTTCATGTCCATACAGGCGAGCCAGCGGGCGCGATCGGAGCCGGGGGGAGGTGGTTGGAGGCGGGGCAGTGACGTCGCTGGGCCAATCGCCCGTGACGCACTGACGTCGACGTCACGGCGCCGACATCACGGTGCCGTGACGTCGACACTGCTGTGCTGTGATTGGAGGTTTTCAGCCGACAGCGCGCTGAAAAACAGCTTGGCGCTCGGCTGAAACCTCCATTTCGTCAGCACGCCTGCGGACACTCGCGTGAGCCCCCTCTCGAGGCATCCTCATTGAGGATGCAGGGGCTCAGCGCGGAGCGTCCGCACGCCTCAGCACGGCCTGTCCTTCTATGGACTCGGCCTAAGTCTCGTACCAGTTCAACCCAGTTATATATATTTTGGTGTAAATTGCAGCCTGTCATAAGTCACCGTGACACTTATGTAAGTGGAATACTTTGTGTTTTTAACATTAAAAACAGTACTATACTATTTTGCTTTCCCCTTTTTTGTATATGGAATTTCCCCCTCTCTATGTGGATCTGGAGTACCTGTCTGGAGACATAAGTTGGTAACTTTGAACAACCACAACGCTTTCAATTCACGTTAAACACGTGAGTGTAAACTTTATAGAACTTCCAGCATTGAAGCTATTTTGTTGGAGTAGACATTATTGCACTATTTTGTGTTTCTACTTTCTTTTACATGTCCTGATGTGATTTGCGCTCCTGTTTCTCCTTCGTTTGCTGATTGAATTTGGTTTGAATTCTATGTCAGGAGCTGCACTCATTAAGGATAGTATATCATCTATGTTACCATTGATTTATTGTGATATTATTTGTGCTTGATTTTTTCTTTTCACTCCTTGTACTGTGACTAACTGTGGCAGGAGTTTTTATACTCAGGGAGTATTAACCCCTTGTGGGGTTGATTAATCCTCCCTACCTTCTCTGCCTTGTGCAGCCTCTTATTTACATCATCATGAGTATACACGACTTAGAAATTCATCAAGAGGTTACATTCTAAGCAGTAATCTTGTTACTTTATGTTAACTGCTTCCCTCTTAAGATACATTGAAAGGATACATCCACTGATACATCTATGGTCTATGTATTCTGTGTAACCCCATACTCCCTGTACTGTGATTAACTGTGGCAGGAGTTTCTATATTCAGGGAGTATTAACCCCTTGTGCGGTCGATTAACCCTCCCACATATATGAGTACTCCCCATTTTTAGGTACGCTCCACTGCCAATATTTTAAACACCAATGTGTATATACCCCACACCCTGTGTTCCCTTGTTTAAAATTAATAAAGATTTATTATTTTCAGTTTCTACCTTTCACTAGATTGTCTATATAGGATCCTTGTATCCTGGATCAATGTTATCCCAGAACTATTCATAGTGCATGAGTGCAATTTTTGAGGGATTCCTGTGCTGGGAGGATTTTCTTTGATCCTACCTCCAGTGAAAACCTGGTGTGTGTGTATAGAAACTAGTCTGAAAGACTTCCTTATCCAGGGAATATTTCCAAACACATCACCATACAGCTGCAACTGCCATTTCTAGACCGCATGCCTTGAGAATTCTGCACTTAACCCATCCCACGCTGTGATAATCCTGCAGCCAGACTAATGGCCCATCGGATTAACACAGCGGGGGTCTCTGCATTTGATTGGAACTCACGCTATGTGAATCCTACTGGGCTGTGAGTCCTATTCAAATGCAGGGACCACCGCTATGTTAATCCGATGAGCCATTACAGTCTGATGTGGACCATCTCACGAGTTACTGCGACAAGGTCACAGATTTTCCTTGGTAAGCAGTCTACAACCAGCAGTTGCATCTGTATATCAAATAGATTTAGCGCTGATATTTGTTGTTATTTGTTCAAAGATATATATACAGCCGCGGCCCCTTTTATTTTCCGAATGCCACGCACATCACCGCGTTCATGCCGCATTCATGTTGCATTCATGCCGGCGTCACCCGCGGTTGATGGGTTTATTGATGTGTTTATTGATAATGGTTCGGATTTAATTGGTTGCAATTCTTCGCGTATCGGCCAGGTGGCAGATATTCATGAGTTGTAATGCGCATGCGCTTCAATAATGTGTCGACATGCAGGTGTTTAAAAAAAATACCACAGTGGCTCATTGTAAATTGACCTTGGTACTGAAGAAGTTACAATAATGTATCAATTTAGGCTTTTCATATTAAAAAATACATGCGCAGTGCCTGGTTTTGTTTTATTGTCCTGCAAGTCCCGACATGAGTGCACCACTGCGGTCCGTGTTCCAAAAACCCGACATAACGTACTGCACCGACACACTTTATTCGAGCAAATACCCAGTATGTACCTGGCAGATACCTGGAATGCCCGCTCCTCACCTCTGACAAGCCCCGTTGTGTTTGCCTTCCCAGCCTGGGTTCATGCCTGGCTGACGGGCGGCTGATCTGTTAAATGATAATGATTAGGATTTAATAGGCTGCAATGCTTCGCGTGTCTACCAGATGGCATAAATTCATGAATTGTAATGCAGTATATATATATATACTGTGCAGTATTGCAGCCAGCGGGAATAAAATGCTTCAATCCCTGCCTGGAAAATACCTCAATGCACTCGGGCAGAAAACAGTCACAAACCTCAATACACCCGGGTGTACCCGAATTCGCGGGACTAGCCGAGCTCGAATAAAGTGTGTCGCCAGTGTACGCTTATTTAATATGGGCCGTGATTAATGCAACAGATGATAAGATGGCAACAGTTGGTCAAAATTATCAGTATTTTACCCCCCCTCACTCTTCCCCCCCTACCACCCACCCCCCACCCCCCGCCCCCCTTCCCCTCCCTCCCCACCTCCCCCCTCACGTCCCCTTTTTTTCATTAGTTCTTTTAAAGAGTTATTTTGGGTTTTGCAATCATTATTTTGTTTATTTATTACATTATATGTGTTCCGAGACACTATTTGTGTGATATTGGTAATTCATGCTTTTTTATTATGACCATATGTGGTTTATACAATCAATAATATGTATCACAAGATACTATTTATATCTTTTCAAGTTGTATATATATGCCTTTTCTTCATCAACAGCTGTCATTTATATGTACAATGATAATGTATGCGTGACTTATTAACCATTATCTTGCAAGGCATTTCATTGGTCTGGTTTCACCAGTGTTTTTAATGATTTATCGGTTCCAGTATTCATATGTGATGAATGTATACTATGGTCAATAATCATTTATCTGTCAATCTTGAATCTGTAACTGGTTTTTAACTCATTATGTGTTCCCTATATGACCTGCCATAAGATGCACCTGCTCTCCACTCCTAGGTTGATCAGGTGTACTGAGTTAAGACATCTCATATTAGGGCTGTACGTGCGCTGGCGGATCACTCTTTGACAAAGGCCCCCGGGCTGAAACGCGTTAGAGGATCCGCCAGACTTTTACCAAGATGTCGCAATAAACGTTTTTCACTCCACCACTGCCTACCTGCGCTTTGTTCTACTGGCTGTGCGCCGTTCCTGCCTCCCACGGGAGGAGAGTTTCTCTGCTGTTTACCACATCGGCTGCACGCCAGACAGCTGCATCATCTGACTGTGGGGGAACACACTGAGCAAGACACAGAGGAGTCTGCTGATCCCCTGCACTGCTATATTGTCCAACAACCGGCTCCTGACTGCTCCTGTAAACCGTGAGTCCCCCATTACAATTTGCTGGTGCTCTGAGGAGAGCTATATTGTTTATTGGAGAGGATTTATACTCACTGGTTTTTCTATGGAGAACAGCTATCACCTTTCATATGTTTACAGTTGGTATGCAACTGTCTTGTGACTCTTGAGGCGCCTGATAGTTAACCTTTGGTTAGCTGGTGTTCATTTAGTTGTTATTGATTAGGATAGAATACTGTAACTGAGAGCTTCATAGAAAACCTGAAACAGTATGCTGTTGTTTTCAGACCGTATACAATACTTTTTTTTAATATATATACTGTATAATAAACCCGAAAAATAAAAAGTATGCATTTATTCTACATGTATTCCAGAACATATGAGTATTCTATACCCGTTCAGCAAGTATTGTTTTAATACTCTTGTGATGTACTGAGTATGCCTACAGTAAACAGTATACAGTACAGTACTGTACAGTATGTCTGGACAGTACTGTACTGTATGTTCTAGAAACACTGTATTTTGTTACAGTATAAAAGGAGACAATGGAACAATTTAAAACAAATCAACATTTTCTTTTATTGGTGGAGTAAGTACAAAAACATGTATGGAGTAAGCAAAACATTTATTTACAAATACAATTTCAAAACATTTTAAAGTGTACAGCAATTCAAAACATTTACAGGTGTATGGTGTACTGCTAGTAAAAACATTTATGTACAGAAAGTCAAAACATTTACAGTAGGATGGTGTACAGTACAGTAAGTCAGGCCTGCACAACTCCAGTCCTCGAGGGCCACAAACAGGCCCGATTTTCAGGATATCCTGAAAACCGGGCCTGTTTGCGGCCCTCGATGACTGGATGTGACGGGAGCTATGTGACAGGCTATGAATAATACACCACCAAAGATATAACTGGGTTGAACTGGACGATACTTAGATATGATAAAATATAATTTATTCCTTGAAAAACGTGAACACACGAGATATACAAATAACAGACAAAATATGGACACTTACTTAAAGGTTAGGACAAAAAAGCCATCAGGATACAGGATGGGCCATTTCTTCCATAATTCAGTTTCAGATGAAGACATCACAGCAATATATGAAGATCATGAAGACACATGAAGACAATAGCCATAGGCTGAGCCTGGTTCTTATACAATTATTTCCCATTGAACACAACCTAAACCCAGCCCATCTCATAAATCAGTGGTGAGGTTGACAGTTTTCCTCAGAGTAAAACTCCTCCCACCCAAGGACGTTTAAAAACTGCTTTTCCTATCTAAATAACTTCATAACTTCAGTTCAGTAGTACTTACTGACACGCGAGTTTTTAATACATTCCAACACTCATGACGCTCCCAATAAGACTAAATATTACCGTGTAATACTAAAATTAAGAGAGATATTAATATCTGTCTCTTAGTACCTGCCAGACATCAGGTGTCTGTAATCCTTATGTGCGAATCAGTCCCAAGAATACACATATGTAGCTTTTAGCACGTTCAGCCGAGGACATCTCATAATATTCTTATATTTAATAAGGTCACTCATTCTGATATCTCCTTGCGTAACCGCACCCCTGGCCCCCATCAAGAAATCCTTTGAAGCAGGGACTCCTGTGTAGTGAACATTTGTCACCGGTGCTATATTTCACACCCAATGCCCCAGCCTGGATCCTAGCTGTCTCTACCAGCCAGATGTGTTAACATACACCAAACCCCCTCTGTACTGTTCACACCCAACTTCAATCAAGACTTTTGAAGCCCAGATATTTCTGAAAAGACACCACGCATCCTAATGTATTTTCCTAGACTGCAGCTCATTAACCCCTTAAGCCCCAGTGTGTGTGTGGTGCAGACACTGGCCCAGAAACAATACATTTATACAGGGGAATAAACAGTTGGATGGCTGATGCAAGGCAAAACCACATTACTGGACCTCGGTCCATTTAACCCCTTGCTTCCCAGGTGAGAGTAGAGGGTGGCCAAATGGGGTGTAACCCCTTTAATCCCGGGCCAAACCCGCTCTATTTTGACACTGGAGTTGTGCAGGTCTTGTGTTAGTAAAATTTTTTATTTATTAATAAAATTTAAAACACGCAACATCTCCTTTATTAAAGTACAGAAAGTCAAAACATTTACAGCACAACAGTATGTGTTAGTAAAAAAAATTCTATATTAATAAAATTTAAAACACGCAACATCTCCTTTATTAAAGTACAGAAAGTCAAAACATTTAGAGCACAACAGTCTGGTGTTAGTAAAAAAAATTCTTTATTAATAAAATTTAAAACACGCAACATCTCCTTTATTAAAGTACAGAAAGTCAAAACATTTACAGCACAACAGTATGGTGTTAGTAAAAAAAATTCTTTATTAATAAAATTTAAAACACGCAACATCTCCTTTATTAAAGTACAGCAAGTCAAAACATTTACAGCACAACAGTATGGTGTTAGTAAAAAAATTCTTTATTAATAAAATTTAAATAAAGGATGGTGTGCTGAACAGCAAGTCAGGCCTGCACAACTCCAATCCTCAAGGGCCGCAAACAGGCCCGGTTTTCTGAAAACCGGGTCTGTTTGCGGCCCTCGAGGACTGGAGTTGTGCAGGTCTTGTGTAAGTAAAAACATTTCTTTATTAATACAAGTTAAAACAAGCAACAAGTCAAAAAATAAACAACATTTGAACAGTCACGCAAATTCGATCCCCACCAGATTGTCCTTCCAGGGCCGATGCCTTGTATGACGCAAAATGCCATTAATGGCGTCTCTCATGATTTTCATTACAGGATCTGTAATTGAAAAATAGCGCCGCAATTCCTCCACAATAGTCCTTCTTAAATTTTCAGGAAGCGCCGTTTTTCGCGATTTCCTTCGTAGTTTACATTGTTGGCCTACCTGCAGTACACCAAGTAGGACACGTGGTGCTTGAAAATTAACATGGCATACTTCTGGGGTAAACCAGCACTCATCACCCTATACTTCTCTCTGAGTGGATTGGGCAGCTCGCGCAGGATGATGTCGGGCACCGTATCGATGCAAGCGTATGTGGGTTGGATTCTGGGAGTGGGTGTTCTTCTGGGAGCGGGTGTGCTTGTGGCGGCGGGCGAGGGTAGGTTCTCTGGGAGGATGCTTTCCTCCTGTCTTGGTTGCCGTGTTGTCTCCTGTTGTAGTCTTGATGGGGTTGTCATCTCATCCTCGTCAATGGCATACATGTACACATATTCTTATGGTGAGGGGGTGCGCTTGGTGATGGAAGGCGGTCGAAGGTCCCATTCATCCCATCCATGCCACCCTCCTGCTCTGGCGTCGGAGATACAGTGGCATGAACTCCGAGCAAATTATGTATCCCCGCTATGTCAGTCACTATCTTCTCCATCCGTTGATCCATCTTCTCCATCTGTTGATCCATCTTCTCCATCAGTTGATCCATCTTCTCCATCCGTTGATCCATATTTAGCATGGTCTCTAAAAGAAGATCTATCTTTACCAGCATAGTAGAGTTCCCGGGGATATCGACACTTAACCCATTCAGCATGCGGTCTAACAAGCTGGATCTTGTGCATGGGGTGCTGTGGACATATGGGTGGATGGGTGCTACGGAGGATGAGATGGGGGTTCCCTGGAAAGAAGTGGCAGCGTCGTCGAAGAAGGATGGAGGAGGTGACCAGTGTATTTCCGGGAGAGAAGCGGCAGCATCGTCGAAGAGGGATGAAGAAAGTGACCTGTGGATTTCCGGGAGACCAGCGGCAGCGTCGTCGAAGAGTAGTGGAGAAGATGGGCTGTGGGTTTCCGGGAGAGCAGCGGCAGCATCGTGGACAAGTAGTGGAGAAGATGGGCTGTTGATTTCCGGGAGAGCAGCGGCAGAGTCATCGAAGCGTAATCGAGGAAGTGGCCTGCGGTTTCGATGGGTTGGCTGCCATTTGTTTTGCTTTGAGTGTACATCACGAATTTCTTCTTGACATAATAAGGCTTACTTGTATTAAAACCCTTAGCTTTTGGGGGCAGCAGAAGGTTTTCTTTATTAGCCTTAGCCTTTCGCTTTGGCTTGAAAATGGCTCCTGCCTTTCGCTTTTTCGGCAGAAGCGAGTGGGTTCCTGCGTCCGTAGAATCGGGGTTGATCCATGGAAGCAGATGGCACAATGCAGTATCTGGACATGGGAAAGTTCAGATACAGATCATTGAGTGGTGGGCTATGCAAAGTGTGTAACCTTTTATGCATGGCAACGAGGTACAGGTGTTAAAAGTGGGCGTACTCTAATGTGAGTCATTAACGTATAAATACACCATCCATTGTGTGGATTCACTGCACATTAAATACACATCGACTAAACATCGAATATACATTCTTGTGCTTGTATTTCTTTCTACTCGCAGCAATGCCTGTTAAAAAGATTTCAAAGGATCTCAGCATGAGAATTAAGGAGATGTACACGAGCGGACAACGAATTGCAGATATCCAACGCTGGTTAGCTGCTTCTGGCCTCGTTGTACCAACAACCACCGTGCGCTATCATGCACACGGTAAGACCAAACAACGCACGAGGACACCAACGGTAACTAACGCGTAAGTATATTTATATAACTATATAATAAAATATATCTATCTATTATTGTTTATACAGTATTGCTGCATATTAATATTACTATATAGTATAGATCTATCTAATATTATAGTTATTTCTGTTTATTTATATTAATATATAATACAGTATATATCTATTATTGTTTATATTGCTGCATATTAATATAACTATATAGTATAGATCTATCTAATATTATAGTTGTTTCTGTATATTTATATAACTATATAATACAGTATATCTATCTATTATTGTTTATATTGCTGCATCTTAATATAACTATATAGTATAGATCTATCTAATATTATAGTTATTTCTGTTTATTTATATTAATATATAATACAGTATATCTATCTATTATTGTTTATTATATCTATCTATTATTGTTTATATTGCTGCATATTAATATAACTATATAGTATAGATGTATCTAATATTATAGTAATTTCTGTATATTTATATAACTATATAATACAGTATATCTATCTATTATTGTTTACTGTAAATGATGTGCTGTACTTGTGGCCTACTGCTCTGTACACTGGCGACACACTTTATTCTTACCTGGCTGGAGCCGCAAGCCGGGAGGTGTCCCGGCTTGCTCGTTTATTTCCCTCGGCGTGCCGCGCGTCATCGATGCGCGGTCACGCTTCATCTGGAGCGTGCGCGCATGGCGCGCATGTCCAGGGCTCCCCAAGGGAGCCCTGGTGTCCCGCGATGTGGGGGATTGCGGTGGGGGGCTCCGGGGGACCCGGCGGACCCGGAGAGGGGAGGGGGAAGCCCTGATCAGAGGACCGATCCTCCGAGGATCCGGCGCGCCCGGGACACCTCGGCGCACGCCCGGTTACTGTCGCGGCCGAGACCGGACAAAGGTAAGAATAAACTCGGCCGCGACAGTAACTTACAGGATTGTTGTTTTTCTTTACACTGTAGGGAGACAACTCTTCTGGTCGACAAAAAAAGTGAAGAGAATGATGAGAAGAGTGCCTTAAGGGTCAAATACACTCTGCTGCAAAATCACAATCTCACTGTATCCGAGACCAGCATAAAGAAGATGAGACGCAGAATTGGATGGACGTGTGAGGTTAGTACTGGACAGTACAGGAGGTTAAAGTGTTGTTTAAGAAACTGTACTGTACCTATAAAATTATTCCTTGTCATTACAGAGCGTACCCTATGATAAGGGACGTTAACAAGATCAAGAATGTGGTCCAGGCCCAGGCATGGATCGACAGTGGAGAAACTTTCCAGGATTGCATCTTCACTGACGAGTCTACTGTATCGCTGGAGAGATTTGCCACCTTTGCATTCCACAAAAAAGGTCGCGTATCTATGAAGCCGCGTCCAAAACATCCAGTGAAGATGCATGTGTGGGGTGCCATCTCTAGGCATGGACCAGGATGCATTGTCATCTTTTAAAGTAAAATAAGTCACACGCTTTTGCCTTATGCATTGTACTGTACTAGTGTGCAGTATTTTGAGCACTTTTCTTGTTATTGGAATCATGAATAAAGCTTTTTTTCCAAGAGCAAATGTGCCTGAGATTGTGGAATACATCACACGTGAGTTCCCAGATGGTCACCGTTTCTACCAGGACAACGATCCGAAGCACACCGCGTCAACAGCGCATATTCTTGAGCGCGGTGTCAACTGGGTGAAGACGCCAGCCGAGTAAGTGCGGTAACCGTGTCTCATTTTTTCCCACTGTTTTTACTGTATATCTCTTTAACTAATTGTCCTTTTTTCCCCCCTCCAATGACAGATCGCCAGACTTCAATCCTATCAAAATGGTCTGGCATCAGCTGAAGGATCATATCTGAAAAGTCGTGAAACCCTCCAAAAAGGATAAGTTGGCGCAAGGCATAATGAGTTTTTGGAACGATGTACTCACCGTGAAACGATGCAATAAATATATTGACCATATTGCGACTGTGTTGCCCATTGTGATTGAGCGTAATGGGCAAGCATCAGGAAGGTAGTATGGTATAGTACTGTACTGTAGTATGGTAAGTACAGGCACACCAAGTACAGTATGATACAGGTAAGTATGGCACAGATTTGTTTCTTTCCTGAGAGAGCAGCACTAGCCATCTGGTTACAAAGTATTTAGTAGTAGTTACAGTATAGAGTAGTTAAAGTATAGCCTAGTTTGACAGTATTATCTGCATACTGTAGTCTAATATGGAGTAGCTATACAGTACACAATGTCATAATATGCACCTAACTGCACATGTTTTTTCTTTCCTGAGAGAGCAGCACTAGCCATCTGGTTACAACGTATTTAACAGTAGTTACAGAATACAGTAGTTCCAGTATAGACTAGTTTGACAGTATTATCTGCATACTGTAGTCCAATATGGAGTAGCTATACAGTACACAATGCCATAATACAGTATGCACATAACTGCACTAATTTTTTCTTTTCTTGTCTTTTCAGAGAAAAAAGGATGGACAGGGGGAGGGGGGTATCATGTGTATATTTTGTGAACTGTGTGTATAGTAAAGTGTATCTAAAGTGCAGTCATGATTTACACAAAACCTCCCCTCTCTCAATGAACTACACTGCCGACACACTTAATTGCAGTGCGGCCAGATCCGCAAGCCGGGAGATTTCCCGGCTTGCTAGTGGCCGCCCCTCGGCGTGCCGCGCGTCATAGACGCGCGGTCACGCGTCTTCGGGAGCCTGCGCCCCCTGCACGCGCGTCCAGGGCTCCCCGAGGGAGCCCTGGTGTCCCGCGATGTGGGGGACGGCGGCAGGGGGTTCCGGGGGACCCGGCGGACCCGGCAGCGGTAGGGAGAGCGCCCCGATCGGAGGGCGCTCTTCCGCTGCTTCGGTGCGCGCCCGTCACCCTCGGGCGCGCGGCAGGCTACTGCTGCGGCCAAGAACGGGCAAATGCTCGAATAAACTTGGCCGCAGCAGTACACAGAATGAGGAAGAAGATAAAGACGGAAAATTTGTATTACTGTTTTTATTATTATCAATGTGCATTATTCATGATTATCCACCGGACTTCAATTTTCAACTGTGCTGTACTATTTTGTTATTTATCTTCTGCATACTTCACTAGTGTATCTACAGTCATGATTCCCACAAAAAAACCCTCTCTCAATGATTTTTGTATTTTTCTTTCCTGATAAAATAAAATACATATTTTATTACATCAAGATTTTATTTCTTTGAACTTTAAATTCACTGTGAATGTGTGTTGGGGGGCATTCTTCAAGAAGACATACAGTTTTAATAATTGGTTACCTTTTTAATAACATAAGGGAAAGCCAACAATAGAAAAATTAAAAAATGACGAGAATTTTTTTTTTATGTCACTCTTGAACTTTGCAAGCAAGCAGTGGTGAAGTTATAGGTGCATGCGCAGTAATCATCAGCTATCTCCCTTCCCAAAGAGGATTACACGCAGGCGTGAGAGGTGATGCTTGGCCCGGGACGATTAAAAGCACAAAGACAAGCTTATGAAAATGACTAGTTTTCGAGAGGTGTCGATAAGAGGTTGAAATCCTTGGGTGAGCCTTGTGTGTGTCTGCGGGGGGGAGGGGGGTAAAGCTGAATGAAGGATTAGCTGTACTGTAGTTCAAAGACATTACATATTTTCAACAGACAGGTCACCATAATAATTTGATCCCCCCACCCCCAAATACATAAAAATCACACAAGCTACAGCACCAATTGAATATCGTAATATCAAGATGGTTTAGGCAGGCACATGTTGAGAAAATAAAAATAAAAAATGACGAGAAAAAAATAAAATAAAAATTTTGGTCAGTCTTGAACTTTTTTCCCACAATGAGCATTAATAATCAACACAGAAGAATAAATCAAACCAGGCTCTGCACTGCACTGCATGTTATACACACTGGAATGTGATGACAGGAATGTGATTGAAGACAGAAAGCCATCCATTCAAAGGAATGGTGTGGGAGAGGTGTACTGTAGATAAGAAGTTGAAATACCCTGCAGTCAGTGCAGTACATTAGCCTGTGTGTGTGCGGAGGCGAGCGAGGGGAGAGCGCTGTATACGCCGAAATGTGATACTGTTACAGTACACGCCTATGCGTTCAACAATGTTCAAATGAGACATACAGTACAGTACAGCACTGTACATGCATGTATAAATATGCAAATTTACAATTACTGCGCGCGCACACGCAGACTGTGTACTGACGTAGGTTGAACTGCTACAGTATTAGACTTTGAAGACAACAGCTCGCGAACGCCCACCTGAGTTTTTAGACGGTATTGCAGTATTGCAGCCAGTGCTAATAATATGCTAATATTACGAGCGCTAAAATACCGGAACATATTCCGTAAAAAACTATACTGCTTCTGCCCGCGGTTATCAGAGTTGCGCCGCTACGGCCGCATTAGGATAAAGGCGGCCGCAGCTGTACTGTACATATTGTTCTAAGTATAAAAGAAATAAGTCAAAACCAATGTGGCTAAATAAACAGGTAGAGGAGGAAATGGACAAGAAGAGGAAGGCGTTTAGATTCTTTAAGTCAGAAGGGACGGAGACATTGTATCAGAATTATAAGGAATGTAACAAAAATTGCAAAAGGGCAATCAAATTAGCAAAAATGGATAATGAAAAAAGGATTGCAATAGAAAGTAAGGTCAACCCTAAAATGTTCTTTAAGTATCTCAATAACAAAAAAATGAGAAAAGAAAATATAGGACCCTTTCAGTGTGAGATGGGTACAGTAGGAAGACTATTGGAGATTAGGAAAAAGCAGAGGTATAAAACAAATTCTTTGCCTCTGTGTTTACCAGGGAAGAATCAAGTTCAATAGTAGTGCCACAGGATGAAGCCACAACCTCCATATTAATGAACAATTGGTTAACTGAGGAAGAAGTTCATAAGCGACTTGAAAAAATTAAAGTAAATAAGGCACCTGGCCCCGATGGCATACATCCAAGAGTTCTCAAGGAGTTAAGCTCAGTAATAGCCAAACCATTATATTTAAGGACTCCATTTCCACAGGCTTAGTACCACAAGATTGGCGTAAAGCAGATGTGGTGCCTATATTTTGAAAGGGAGCTAGATCACAACCGGGGAATTACAGACCTGTAAGTCTGACTTCAATAGTGGGGAAACTACTTGAAGGTTTAATACGGGATAATATTCAGGAATACCTAATGGAAAACAAAATTATTAGTAATAGTCAGCATGGATTTATGAAGGATAGATTATGCCAAACTAACCTTATTTGTTTCCTTGAGGAGGGTAGTAGGAATTTAGACTAGGGTAATGCAGTTGATGTGGTCTACTTAGATTTTGCAAAGGCTTTTGATACTGTTTCACAAAGAGGTTGGTGTACAAAATAAAGAAAATTGGGCTCAGTAATAATATATGCACCTGGATTGAAAATTTGTTAAAGGATAGACAACAGAGGGTTGTTATAAATGGAACTTTTTGAGGTTGGGCTAAAGTCGTGAGTGGAGTACCTCAGGGATCGGTACTGGGACTCCTGCTTTTTAACTTGTTTATTAATGACCTTGAGGTTGGCATCGAGAGCAAAGACTCCATCTTTGCTGATGATACTAAATTGTGTAAGGTAGTAGAATCAGACCAGGATGTAATTTCTCTTCAGAAGGACATGGAGAGACTGGAAACGTGGGAAGGTAAATGGCAGATGAGGTTAAATACAGATAAATGTAAGGTTATGCATTTGGGATGCAAGAATAAAAAGGCGACTTACAAATTAAATGGGGATAAATTGGGGGAATCCTTGATAGAGAAGGATTTAGGAGTGCTTGTAGACAGCAGGCTTAGCAATAGTGCCCAAAGTCATGCAGCAGCTGCAAAGGCAAGCAAGATCTTATCTTGCATCAAACGGGCAATGGATGCAAGGGACGTAAACATAATTATGCCCATTTACAAAGCATTAGTAAGACCACACCTTGAATATGGAGTACAATTTTGGGCACCAATTCTAAGAAAAGACATTATGGAACTAGAGAGAGTGCAGAGAAGAGCCACCAAATTAATAAAGGGGATGGACAATCTGACTTATGAGGAGAGACTAGCTAAATTAGATTTATTTACATTAGAAAAGAGGCGTCTAAGAGGGGATATGATAACTATATACAAATATATTCGGGGACAATACAAGGAGCTTTCAAAAGAACTATTCATCCCAAGGGCAGTACAAAGGACTCAGGGGCATCCCTTAAGCTTGGAGGAAAGGAGATTTCACCAGCAACAAAGGAAAGGGTTCTTTACAGTAAGGGCAGTTAAAATGTGGAATTCATTACCCATGGAGACTGTGATGGCAGATACAATAGATTTGTTCAAAAAAGGTTGGACATTTTTGAGATAGGAAAGGTATACAGGGATATACCAAATAAGTATACATGGGAAATATGTTGATCCAGGGATTAATCTGATTGCCAATTTTTGGAGTCAGGAAGGAATTTATTTTTCCCCTTTTGAGATATCATTGGATGATATGACTCTGGGATTTTTTGTTTGCCTTCCTCTGGATCAACAAGTAAGTATAGATATATGATAAAGTATCTGTTGTCTAATTTAGCATAGGTTGAACTTGATGGACTTACGTCTTTTTTCCACCTCATCTACTTTGTAACTATGTAACTATGTAACTATGTAACTAAGTGTGAAGGAATATGCTTTAAACTCTAATGACATCCGTTGACGATGGAACCTACAGAGACATTAATAATGTACTACATGGTAGGATTCAGGTTTTGCTATGGCTCACATGGATAGATTGCTTGGTTTAGCATGACTAGGAGATCTGAAATTGGTATTGCTAGATCTTACTGATTATGGTCATGAAGGAAGTGTTGGTAAAGCTGAAATGATTCCTGGTGATGGTGATAATTCATGTTTTAAACCAGTGTTTCCCAACCGGGGTTCCGCGGAACCCTGGGGCCCTGTGGCAAGACGGCCTGTAGCCGAGGTCAGGGAACAGTCCACATGTGTAGTTTCAGGATAATGAAAAATGTTCAATGGCTTTATTTCTCCACAGTAACATAACATGCGGGTACACTGTCCCTTTAACAAAATAAATCCTGCTCCACGATGGGAGAAAAACTGACTAACACAGCAGACCTATCTAGCAGGCTGGCTGGCTAAACCATAACCAAACCTTCAGAGTCTTTTAAGCAGTCATGAAAACAAATGAAACAAATCTTACTTTGGCTGCAGTAACTAGTGTGTTGTATCCTTCTGGCTAGCAGCACATCTATCCATGTGCTCTTGTCTGAGGGAGCCAGCTACTGCTGGTAACAAGATCCTTTTCTACCTTTCTGGCTCTCAGGTGTCAGCTTACTTCCTGACTACCCAAGTTCCACCTGAGTTAACCCCTATGAGTGCTGGATGAAGCACTCAGACATATGTCTCCCAGGCGTAACTGATAGGAGTTGACTTCACTCTGTCACATACCTCCCCTGTTTGTGTGTGGCTAGTGTCCCACACGGCTGAAGCCTGACCCTCCACAAAAAATCCCTTGACAAAAAATCAGCATTTCCATGGTCCTTTCCAGGTCTATGCTGAATATCAAACGAGAAGGGTTGGAGGGCAATATACCACCTGGTCAACCTTGGATTTGTGTCCTTCATGGTGTTTAACCACTTCAAGGGCGCATGGTCAGTGACCAGGGTGAAGTGTACTCCGGCGACATAATGTCTCAAGGCCTCAATTGCCCATTTTACAGCGAGGCACTCCTTCTCAATAACGGAATACCTCACTTCCCTTGGGAACAGCTTCCGGCTGATGAACAGTATGGGGTGTTCAACACCATCAAATTGCTGAGACAGCACTGCTCCCAGTCCTACCTCTGAGGCATCCGTCTGGATGATGAAGGGCTCTTTAAAATCTGGGCTCCGAAGAGCGGGGCCCTCTAACAGGCACTTTTTTAGCATGTCAAAGGCGTCTTGGCACTCCCAAGACCATTTAACTTGGGTTGGGGCACTCTTTTTTGTCAGATCTGTTAGGGGTGCAGAAATTTCCGAAAAATTGGGGATAAACCGCCGGTAATACCCTGCTAACCCCAAAAGGGAGCGGACCTGTGTCTTTGTCTGTGGGGTGTGGACTTCCTTTATGGCGGCTACCTTGCTAGCTAGTGGCCTTACTATCCCTCCCCCAACGGCATAGCCCAAGTACTTTGTAGTGGATTTACCCAGGGCACATTTTTTTGGATTTGCAGTGAGCCCTGCTTCTCTTAAGGATGTTAGGACTGCCCTTAACCTTTTTATATGAGACTGCCAGTGTCTGCTATAGATGACAATGTCATCCAAGTAGGCCGCGGCATATGCCCTATGGGGTCGTAGTACCTTATCCATTAACCTTTGGAACGTGGCTGGAGCCCCATGTAACCCAAATGGCACAGTGACGAATTGGTATAAACCGAGAGGGGTGGCGAAGGCAGTTTTGCATTTGGATTCTTCCGCTAGAGGTATCTGCCAATATCCTTTCGTGAGATCTAGGGTGGAGATATACTCTGCTTTACCAAGCGAATCAAGCAATTCATCCACCCTAGGCATTGGATATGCATCAATTCTGGATACAGCATTTACCTTTCGCAGATCTACGCAAAACCTCACCTTCCCATCTGGTTTAGGGACAAACACGATAGGGCTACACCATTCGCTGTGGGACTCCTCGATCACGCCCAATTCCAACATGTCTATTATCTCCCTCTCTACCAGGTCTTTTCGGCCCTCTGGCAATCTATAGGGACGGGACCGTACTTTTACGCCAGGTTCTGTCTCAATCCTATGGGAGGTTAGTGGCTCCTCCTTCCCAGGTTTTAAGCCCGCCCCTCCCCACTTCCCTAGTTTGCAAGTTCCTCATTCTGCTGGATATAGACCCACTGTGGTCTTTCTCCCTCCTAATAGAGGTAAATGAGAATTTTAATCCTAATAGAGGTATATTAGTATTTTATCTGGTAGTGTTAGGACTTGCGAACAGGTGTCTGCCTTGTCGTGGCTCGCAAGCTTACAACGCTTTGGCCAAAGGGTTAAACTAAATGACCCTATTTCAAGAGAATATATAAGTATTTTACTGTGTATTTCTGTCATGTTGGATGTAGCATTGGGCTTCTCTGTCGTCTGTTCAATCCAATGGGACACTAAATCAGTCTGCCCTGGCAGCTCAGAAAAAACATCTGAGAACTGGTCACATACATCAAGTAGGTCTGACCTTTGTTCCGTTGTTAACTGCTCTCCCATGGAAACCTGATGGTCAGTGTACGTACTACCCTTTGGAAGCTTTGGACCCAAATCCGTCTCTCCTTCCCGAGGGTGAATGAACAGTGATCTCATTGTTTTCCAGGGTTTCAGGAGGTTCACGTGGTTGATTTGTTTACCCTTCCTGGACCCTGGTTGAGAGATCTCATAGTTCACCTCCCCGGTGCGGCGGAGAACTTGGAAAGGACCCTGCCACTTCGCAAGGAGTTTACTCTCTGATGTCGGTAGTAGTAGCATCACTTGGTCCCCAGGTTGGAAGACCTTCAAGCGAGCATTTTGGTTGTACTGCCTCTCTTGACGTTCTTGAGCAGATTTGAGGTTTTCCTTCGCAAACCGACCTATCATGTCTAGGCGGTTTCTAAGGTCTATGACATATTCTTCCTCCCAGGATTCCTTCAGTAGGTCGAGAATAACCCCGAGGTTGGCGTCCATATAGGAGCTCAAACGGGGAGAAGCCTGTGGATGATTGGGGAACTTCTCATACCGCAAAAAACAGGAAAGGGAGAAGTATATCCCAAGCTCGCTTTTCAGTGTCCACAAACTTCCTAAGCATAGACTTTAAAGTACAGTTAAACCTCTCTACCAATCCATCAGTCTGAGGATGGTAGACCGAGGTCCGGACGGATTTTACCTCCAATAACTTCAGGACATCCTGCATTAACTTTGCCATGAAATTTGTTCCCTGGTCAGTTAACATTACTTGGGGAAGTCCTACCCTAGAAAACAGTTCTAACAGCCTGTGAGCAACCTGTTTAGCAGTGGCTGATCTCAGAGGGAAGGCCTCAGGATATCTGGTGGCATAATCAACAACAATGAGTATAAATTTATGTCCCTTCGCAGAGGGTTCTAAAGGTCCGACCAGATCTACCCCAATTCTCTCGAATGGGACGGCTACCAAGGGCAGAGGAACCAAGGGAGCCGGCTTCTGTTCTTTTTGGCTAGTTAACTGGCATTCAGGACATGTCTCCAGTTGTAATCCAGGGGGAGCATGGAGGGAAATAGAACAAAAGACAAAAAAACAATCTAAGTGCAGACAGTTTTGAAATTGGTGTATAAATTCTGTGTTCTGTCTTGGCTCGTATGTGTTGCCTACATACAAGATGTACAGTAAGTCAAAATCAAGCGGTTTTGACACACAATGGTCTCTGCTAGAAGGATTTCTCCACCAGGTAATGGGGTCTCCACCTCTCAGCTCCGCAGCAATGTGTATGCAAAAGAAATGATAACCATAGTGCAGACCAGTACAATATGTCAAACTCGACTTTATAGGGTTAAAAAATGAACACTTACAATAAAAACAAGTGGTTTAAGCATATGTCACAATCATTGTGATCAAGGAGAGAAAGTTGTTTATTTCAGGCTCACCCGCCTCCTCCGGTGTGACTTTGTGTGGACCACCACTCTCTGGGACTCTGCACCTCCGGCGTTGAACGCCGTCTTCCAGGCCTTTTCCCCTCATGGGCTCCCTCTTATGTGGGTTGTTCAGCTCCCATTTATAGATGTTTGCCGGCACTGCAAAAGTCTTTGCTTGGAGCTCCCTCTCGGGTGGATGGTCCTGCCTCACTCTCACTCCGATGCGTCACTTCCGCTTCGTCCTGATACGTCACTTCCGGTCGCGGTTGTGTGAGTGTCTGCTTGCAAATCTCTCCTCTCTCCTCTCAGGGCGGCTACCACTCTACGCGTTTCGCCAAAAAAGGGTGCGTGGCTTCCTCAGGAGTGTACCGCCCCCTACTCTCTGATGTCTCTATATACCCTCCATAATTGGTATTTAATCAAAAACACTTGTGTAATAAAATGGTCAGCACTAATTACCATCTATACATCTATATGCATAAGGGAGCACTTTTTAAATGGGAATAGGATCCTCTGCCTATTGTTGCGTTTAACATGTTCTATCCTGTCTGGAACCGCAATGTGGGGTGATAGGATGAATTACTCCTTTTATTATTAGGTGTAGGTTATTCCAATTATTTATGGGGTGATACAGTGGAATTAAATTTATCCACAATATGAATTTCAATTGGTGGGAACAGGGTGACGGATTGGGAGTTAATTGGAATGGGACAGGTTTAAATCAGACGTATTTCATGCTATGTGATGGGGTCAATGTCATATTTGAACCCAGCAGGGAAAGCGTTAAAACGCATGAATCAAATGCTATAAGGGAAAAAAACTCCCATGATTGGACTGTAGGGGCCTAAAAAATTTTTTTTATGCATTTCAAAATAAAAAGTAAAAAGTGAAAATATTGATATACATATTGTACCTCACATTTTTCAATGTGTGATATATGAAAAAATGTACAAAATGTACGAGAGAGCTCCGTCATGTATATAAATTCTTATATTCATAGGAATTCACATTTATATTCAAGAGGGGTTGGTTGTATATTCAAAGTTCATATTGACAATTAGAAGACATTTACTTTACCTTTAAACATGGAAGTGAATAAACTGATGGGATATAAACGTCATGATATTCTGCAGCATGACTCAAAAAAACATACAGTATATATGTATCCTTTACAATTTTTATACAAATGTGATAAAATACTTTGCTACGTGCATAACCTGGGGGTAATAGGCAGAGTGATATACAGTGACACATTTATTCATCTTTTACCTAGAAAACAGATGACAAGTGCATGCTGTGGAAGAGAAAAAAAGGAGAGAGAACAACAGGAGGAGAAAACAAAAGAACTGGTTAGTTCAATCTGGCACCTCAGAGTCTCACATCTTACATGGATTACAAGAAGGGTGCTATCTCAATTTCCATGTTAAGGCCCCTGGGGGAGAGAGTCCGCAACCTATGAATCCAGAAAGTTTCCTTTCTCACGAGTTCCAGATTGCGATCTCCCCCCCGCCAGTGGCCCGCAACATGTTCTATGGGCATGTAAGTCAGACCTGTGGCATCCCCCTGGTGCTTTTCCATGAAATGTTTGGAAAGACTGTGTGTTAAAAGAGATCTTTTAATACTACTCAGATGTTCAATAATTCTAGTTCTTATTGGTCTCTCAGTCTTCCCCACATATTGCAATTTACATGGGCACTCCAGGAGGTACACCACATGGTCTGACCTACAAGTTAAACTAGATTCTATATTGAACCTCTCCCCTGTGCTGTTTGATGTAAACTCCAATTTGTTATTGGATTTAAATTGACATGCCCTGCATGTCTTGCATCCATGAAAACCTTTATTGGATTGCAACCAGTTCTGAGGCTTTGCTTTTTGTTAAATCCAATAACAAATTGGAGTGAGAAGGGAAACTTTCTGGATTCATAGGTTGCGGACTCTCTCCCCCAGGGGCATTAACATGGAAATTGAGATAGCACCCTTCTTGTAATCCATGTAAGATGTGAGACTCTGAGGTGCCAGATTGAACTAACCAGTTCTTTTGTTTTCTCCTCCTGTTGTTCTCTCTCCTTTTTTTCTCTTCCACAGCATGCACTTGTCATCTGTTTTCTAGGTAAAAGATGAATAAATGTGTCACTGTATATCACTCTGCCTATTACCCCCAGGTTATGCACGTAGCAAAGTATTTTATCACATTTGTATAAAAATTGTAAAGGATACATATATATGTTTTTTTGAGTCATGCTGCAGAATATCATGACGTTTATATCCCATCAGTTTATTCACTTCCATGTTTAAAGGTAAAGTAAATGTCTTCTAATTGTCAATATGAACTTTGAATATACAACCAACCCCTCTTGAATATAAATGTGAATTCCTATGAATATAAGAATTTATATACATGACGGAGCTCTCTCGTACATTTTGTACATTTTTTCATATATCACACATTGAAAAATGTGAGGTACAATATGTATATCAATATTTTCACTTTTTACTTTTTATTTTGAAATGCATTTAAAAAATTTTTTAGGCCCCTACAGTCCAATCATGGGAGTTTTTTCCCTTATAGCATTTGATTCATGCGTTTTAACGCTTTCCCTGCTAGGTTCAAATATGACATTGACCCCATCACATAGCATGAAATACGTCTGATTTAAACCTGTCCCATTCCAATTAACTCCCAATCCGTCACCCTGTTCCCACCAATTGAAATTCATATTGTGGATAAATTTAATTCCACTGTATCACCCCATAAATAATTGGAATAACCTACACCTAATAATAAAAGGAGTAATTCATCCTATCACCCCACATTGCGGTTCCAGACAGGATAGAACATGTTATCCGCAACAATAGGCAGAGGATCATATTCCCATTTAAAAAGTGCTCCCTTATGCATATAGATGTATAGATGGTAATTACTGCTGACCATTTTATTACACAAGTGTTTTTGATTAAATACCAATTATGGAGGGTATATAGAGACATCAGAGAGTAGGGGGCGGTACACTCCTGAGGAAGCCACGCACCCTTTTTTGGCGAAACGTGTAGAGTGGTAGCCGCCCTGAGAGGAGAGAGGAGAGATTTGCAAGCAGACACTCACACAACCGCGACCGGAAGTGACGTATCGGGACGAAGCGGAAGTGACGCATCGGAGTAGAGTGAGGCAGGACCATCCACCCGAGAGGGAGCTCCAAGCAAAGACTTTTGCAGTGCCGGCAAACATCTATAAATGGGAGCTGAACAACCCACATAAGAGGGAGCCCACGAGGGGAAAAGGCCTGGAAGACGGCGTTCAACGCCGGAGGTGCAGAGTCCCAGAGAGTGGTGGTCCACACAAAGTCACACCGGAGGAGGCGGGTGAGCCTGAAATAAACAACTTTCTCTCCTTGATCACAATGATTGTGACATATGCTTAAACCACTTGTTTTTATTGTAAGTGTTCATTTTTTAACCCTATAAAGTCGAGTTTTACATATTGTACTGGTCTGCACTATGGTTATCATTTCTTTTGCATACACATTGCTGCGGAGCTGGGAGGTGGAGACCCCATTACCTGGTGGAGAAATCCTTCTAGCAGAGACCATTGTGTGTCAAAACCACTTGATTTTGACTTACATCTTGTAAGTAGGCAACACATACGAGCCAAGACAGAACACAGAATGTATACACCAATTTCAAAACTGTCTGCACTTAGATTGTTTTTTTGTCTTTTGTTCTATTTCCCTCCATGCTCCCCCTGGATTACAACTGGAGAGTGACGATTTGTGGGACTAGTGAAACCAGTCCCCACCAGCTGGGTTTGAGCAGGGGGTTTGAACTTCATAACATTATTTGCACGTTATTTGATCACGTCACTATTGTTTAATAATCAATTGATTTTACTAAAAATTCACTGTATAACACAAGTGTACACTAATAGAGTTAGCGCCGTTTTCTTCACCTTCACTTAGCATTCAGGACATGTCTCACATAGTTTCATGATGTCACCATGTATGCCTGGCCAGTAAAACCGGGACGAGATGCGGTCCGTGGTCTTATCTCTGCCCAAATGACCACCCCATGGGAGAGTATGGGCTAGGGTGAACACTGTTTTAATCAACCCTTTAGGGACTAGCATCTGTCGAATGACCTCCCCTGTTTGTGTAACCTTATTCACACGATATAGTATGTCATTCAACAGTTCAAAATGTGGATACACTTTTACACCTTGTTCATCTATTATCTTGTTGTTGACCTGTACCACCTTCTCATATTGTCTAGCCAGAGCTGGGTCCTCCCTCTGCCTCTGATGGAAGTCAGGAAGATCCAGGGCTGGCAACACTCCCGTATCTATCTGTTCCCCACCCTGGTCATCCCCGGCCATGACCTGCAGTCCTTTGGGCTGACTAATGTTACCAAAAGTCCCAGCCTTTCTTAACCAGTCCTCTTTTCCGCACGTCTCTGTTTACGTGTCTTTGGGACATGGTGTCTACGGGGGAAAATCTCTGGGGAAAAAGGGAACAAGTCTCCGGGCTTCTTCGGTACCAGAGAAGTAGGCTCTGTAGGAGTAGGGGCCAACAATGTTTTGAGGTAGGGCCAGTCTCGGCCAAGTAGAACAGGAGCAGGTAGCCAGGGGGCAACTCCCACTAGTAGGCTAGCCTCTTTATCCTGGATACGTAGTAGAATGTTCGCTGTCAGGTATCTCTTTGTATCCCCATGGATACACTCGATATTCCAAGGAGAGTCATAAGATAGTCTATTGCTTGGAATTAGGCCCTCTAGGATCAGGGTTTTTCCAGAGCCCGAGTCCAGCATGGCGTTTACTTTTGTCCCCTCCAGAGATGCTGGGACTAACCATGGATTGTGGTCCTACTCGGAGACAAGCTGTGGCAGTGGTTCTGCCATATGAACAGTCCATCTCCTCATCTCCTGAGTCCGCAAACTCGATCGTCCGCGGAAGCTCTCAACGGGGCTCGGTGTTTGGATCTCTCCGCTGTTGGATGGGGTCCTCCCTTCTGGTTGGTGGGGTTATCCTCTCCACCGGGTGGGTGACAGGAGTCCAGGTTCTCGGGGAATACTGTGGGTGGCGGCCTCCCTTGAGTGATCCAGTGGCCTCGGACCCAGGATGGGCATCTCTGCGGGAGTTTGTACCAGGAACCCTCCGAGATGGGAAAGGGTCTTCCGATCGGGTTGACTGGATCTCCCGAGCTGGCGGGTTGTAGACCCCTCGATTGTCTGCTCTCCTGCCTCTAGCATCACCGGAACCAACTGGTGTTTGCACGGACCGTTCCCAGCTATCCTGTTGGGTGTCGTCACCAAGGAAGTTTTCCACCAAGCGGACCGCTGAATTCAGGGAAAATGCAGCATGTCTTTTTACCCAGGAGCGGGAGGAGGGGGGCAGTACCTGTATGAACTGCTCGAGCACAAACTGTTCAAGGATCTCTTCTTTGGTATGCTTCTCCGGTTGTATCCACCTGGTACATAAGTCTACTAAGCGGTGGGCTACGACCCGGGGTCTGTCTTTGTTTGCATATTTGACTGTCCGGAACCGCTGTCGGTAGGTCTCTGGAGTGAGACCTAGGCGATCCAGAATAGCAGCTTTTAGTTTCTGATAGTCCATGGCCTCGTCTGCTGGAAGAGCCTGGTAGGCTGCCTGAGCTTCCCCTATGAGGAGTGGAGCCAGAGTCGTTACCCAGCGATCAACTGTCCAGCCGTGGGCCGTGGCTACCCTTTCAAAAGTGAGGAGAAATGCCTCTGGGTCTTCGGTTGGCTTCATTTTATGCAGCATCACCGGTGGGTTATTTGGAATAGCTGGTCTGCCTGGGGCTGGGCCTTCAAGTAGCAGTTGAAGTAGCTTTTCTTCCCGCCGGGCCTGTTGCTCATCTTGCTGGGCCTGTCGCTCATCTTGCTTGGCCTGCCATTGTATTTGCTGGGCCTGTTGCTCAGCTTGTTTCTCTGCTAGCTGGAGCTGTTGCGCAAGGAACTGAGAAAAAAATGTCTCCATTTTTTTTTCTGTGTGGCCCTTCAGATACAGGGGTTGTCCAACATCCCACTTCTGACACCACTTGTGGCAGGACGGCCTGTAGCCGAGGTCAGGGAACAGTCCACACGTGAATTTCAGGATAATGAAAAATGTTCAATGGCTTTATTTCTCCACAGTAACATAACATGCGGGTACACTGTCCCTTTAACAAAATAAATCCTGCTCCACGATGGGAGAAAAACTGACTAACACAGCAGACCTATCTAGCAGGCTGGCTGGCTAAACCATAACCAAACCTTCAGAGTCTTTTAATCAGTCATGAAAACAAATGAAACAAATCTTACTTTGGCTGCAGTAACTAGTGTGTTGTATCCTTCTGGCTAGCAGCACATCTATCCATGTGCTCTTGTCTGAGGGAGCCAGCTACTGCTGGTAACAAGATCCTTTTCTACCTTTCTGGCTCACAGGTGTCAGCTTACTTCCTGACTACCCAAGTTCCACCTGAGTTAACCCCTATGAGTGCTGGATGAAGCACTTAGACATATGTCTCCCAGGCGTAACTGATAGGAGTTGACTTCACTCTGTCACAGGCCCCATAAGGTCATCAGAATGGTTCCGTGGGATTTCCCACAGCAGGGCTGTTAGGGGGCTGGGTAGTTTCCTCTATCCTGATTGGCTGCTGCAGGGTAATGCAGCCAATCAGGAGGAAGTGTGACAAGCCTATGGGGTGTGGTCAAGCAGAGGAGGAAGCAGCATGGACAGGAGACAAGAGGTGAGGCTGTGTGTCTGTAGTGTGTGTATTTGTTCTGTTTTGGGTGTGTGTGTGTTTTGGTTTCTGTTACTGTCCTGGTGTGTGTATTTATTTGTTTGTTTTCTCTGACTAAGTGCTCCCCTCTGACTCAGCGCCCCCCTCTGACTCAGTGCCCCCCTCTAACTCAGTGCCCCTCTCTGACTCTCTGACACAGTGCCCCGTCTGACTCTCTGACTCAGTGCCCCCTCTAACTCAGTGCCCCCCTCTGACTGACACAGTGCCCCTCTGACTCTCTGACTCAGTGCCCCCTGTGACGCAGTGTCCCCCTGTGACTGTCTCACTCTGTGCCCCCTGCGACTTTCTCACTCTGTGCCGCCCTCTGACTCTCTCACTCTGTGCCCCCCTGACTCTCTCTCTGTCTCACTCTGTGCCTCCCTGTAACTGTCTCACTCTGTGCACCCCTCTGACTCTCTCACTCTGACAAGAGGTGAGGCTGTGTGTCTGTAGTGTGTGTATTTGTTCTGTTTTGGGTGTGTGTGTGTTTTGGTTTCTGTTACTGTCCTTGTGTGTGTTTGTTTTCTCTGACTCAGTGCCCCCCTCTTACCATCTGACTCAGTGCCCCCTCTGAATTATTGCCCCCCTCTGACTCAGTGCCGCCCTCTGACTCAGTGCCCCCCCTCTGACTCAGTGCCCCTCTTTGACTCAGTGCCCCTCTCTGACTCAGTGCTCCCCTCTGACTCTCTGACTCAGTGCCCCCTCTGACTCAGTGCCCCCCTCTGACTCTCTGACATAGTGCCCCCCTCTGACTCTCTGACTCAATGACCCCTGTGACGCAGTGCCCCCTGTGACTGTCTCACTTTGTGCCCCCCTGTGATCCCCTGTGACTGTCTCACTCTGTGCCCCCCTTTGACCCCCTTTGACTGTCTCACTCTGTGTCCCCCTGTGACTGTCTCACTTTGTGCCCCCCTTTGATTGTACCACCCTGAGATTCAGGGGGAGGAGAGTGATGTGAGATGCAGGGGGTGGGTATATGAGGAGGATGATGATGAGGGGTGCTCGGGGAGATATGAGGATGATGATGATGTTACCCGTGTGGCCCAAATCTGTTTTCCATGGAGCAGTTCGCCCCTTCTCACTTTACAAGTTTAAAATTTATTGGCAGGGGCGGGGTATTTTTATTATGTATTGCGGGGTGGGGTTTTATGTATTTAGGGGGTGGGTTTTTTTGGTATGTATTTTGTGAGAGTGAGGTAATTGACAGAAGGTAGGGGCAAGTGAGAGGAGAGGGGGGGAGGGAGTGAGTGAGGAAAAGAGGGAGTAAGAGTGAGACACAGGGGATTAATACATGCGAGGCGGGAGGGGGGAGAGTGAGTGAGACAGAGGGGAGAGAAATACATGGGTAGAGGGTGGGAAATAGAGGGGCTCATGAAGTGTGAAATTTTGTGATTTACCCCTGTCGAACCTAATATGTGTCAGCCAGATAGGGGTTCCCTGAGATTTTTCAAAATACTTCAAGGGTTCCTCAAAACAAAAAAAGTTGGGAATCACTGTTTTAAACAGATTGTACACCAATTTTCAATATTGAGGGATAAAAGTAAAAAAAAATATTCTTTGGTGTAGGATTGGTACAAAGTTTTCAATATTAGATTGCTTTTCAGGATCAGCAGTATGTATTAAATGTTTTGCTGCTGGGATTTCATAGTTCACCTACTTACTTTCAAAAGAATTTAGCTCTAGTCTTCTCAAAATGTAGATTTGTTTCTCTTTCAAAGAGAAGCAGTGAGAGGTGTTCTAACATCTGATAGTCCAGAGATTAAGGATTGTTGGTAATTTACTGCTGATGGACAGTCACATGAGTTTTGTGTTAATATTAAAATGGCAAAAGGGTAGAGTCACTGTAAGAGTTGTGTGTAGAGGTACATTTAATGGAGACCGATTAGGGTGAAATTATATCTTGGCTTTATTGAGTCTGTTCCTTTATCCAGACAAAACATACAAAAGCAACAACATAACAACCCCCTACCCCTTTGTATGGGCTAGCTTACTTTCCCAGACCCTACCTGTAGCACTAAAGGGATATTCTCATTACCAGCCTATCACCCCAAAGACTCTGGAGGTACCTTAAGCAGGTGGCCTCCATTTCAGGGTGTCTGGGTGTCTTCATATACAGCCTTTGTGCTCAAGACAGTGTCTGTGTGCAGGCTTCTCTGCTCTCCTTCTGTCAGCCCAAATGTGAGCTAAGGAAACTCTCTCCTGTGTCTTACATGAGGCTTTTTACAGTGCTCTCATTAGTCCAGGTGAGTGGCTGCAATTAACTATCTCTCTGCTGGATTCTCAGAGCTCTGGGGCTGCTTTATTTAAACAGGGATAAGTCCCTGTTTCTGTTACCTAATGACATTTAGTGTTGGTTCAGTTCAATTGCAGGAACAAAGGTATAGGAATGGGACAGGTTTTTTCTATAGAACAAAGTGATACAATTGTTTCTTTGGCTAAAGAAATGGCATTAACAGTAGAATCTGTAGTATTTACTGATCTTATTTTAATACCAACAGTTACATAATGCAGATACACAAATGTATTTCTTGTTAGAGCTAGAGCAACGAGCAAAAAAGAAGCCTATTGCTTCTTCTTGCTTGTTTGGTACATGAGAATGGGGTTTTATGTCATGACTAGAATAGGAAGTTGCGTGCTGTAGTTCCAGAGCATTTAAGGATTTTTTTTAAGCATTACAATCATTAAAGTTTGTGATAACAGACTTTTAGAAAAAATTCTAGTTAAGAAAGTATGTTTTTTTCCAGCTGGATTTTGCATGTATTCTTGAGTTACCTAAGGGTACTCATTTCACACGTCAGATGATGAAAGTTGCATGTAAAATGTTAGGGTTTGAACAAAGTTATAAAGTACATTATCCACAATCAGTTGGTATTGTGGAGATCAAGAATCATATTTAAAATTTAGGAATTAAAAGATGTCTCCTCCTGAATTTTCAAATGTTTTTAAAGGGGGAGGTGGAGTAGAACTCAATTGTGATAACAATTTTTAGAAATATAGTTATATGGTAAGCAAATTGGGAAGTATCTTATGATATCATTCACATTGTGGGTTAGACAATGTCAAAGGTACAAAGGTTATCTGATTTTGTGATTATGTACGTAATAAATGTAGGCAGCACAGTGTTTGGGTCCACATGGACTAAGATAAATTATATGTACCAATATAATGATACCACTTTATTTTACAGGTCTAATGTAATTGTATGATGGATGATGGATACTATTGGATTATGGATGAACGGAATCAAGAAAAATAAGAAAAAATCAACAGGAGTCATCACCTTTGGTAATTAATATTTTTTTCATTTTTTTAGGGAAAAGAACAAAATTACTATTTGTATTCATTTTATTGCTATTGGGACTATTGAAAAAAAGTACAAGTGGGTATTACATCTCTAGGATTACAACGAAGTTTGCAAGATGAATTTGTATTTGTTCTAAATTATACAGATTTATGGGTAAAAAAGTGGTTGGGATGTAAAATTGGTGTATGTACAAGTAATTATTTAATACTCATATTAGGAAAAGAAAAAGGTTTATGTCTATGTCAGTACTAGGAATATCCATAAGTAATATTCAGTTATTATATTATAGTCTCCAATATCCTGATTTTGTTTTTGACACAATTACATTTTTAAGCATGTTTAAATTTTAATTCTAAAATAGTTTGTTTACCACACTAGGCCAAGATTATTTATCATTGATGTTTAGTTTACATTGAGACGGTAAAAAACATTTTATGATTTTGTTATTTGTAGAAAATGGTAGGGCATATGTAAAGGTTATTTCGGATAAGGAAATAGTTATAGATTTATTTCATATGTATTGTATACACATTCCACATTTAATGAATTGAATTGTTGGAAGAAATCCAATAGGAATATATTTACATGAGATTCAGGTGAAAATGTCGCAGATTCTCTCGCGAGATGTAAATATAGTTCCATTATAATTTAATATATCTCAAATAAAGGAGTTTCCTTGGGAGAAATGGAACATGAATGATCAGTAATATCAGGATCAGATTTGGTGAGTTAAGTTAAAAAAATCTGTTACAATGTATCAGTATTGGGTAATCATTTTTTCATTTATCATTTCATCATTCTACCTTGTGTGGTATTATTATGTATTTTTCAACCATTTGTATTATGTATTGTGAAAATAATGTGTATATAGAGATAAAAGAACAGCTAGAAATGACCCAATGAGAGGACATTTTGAAAAAAAATGTTGAACAGGAATTTACACAATCTTTGAATGTGATACAAATGGTGTCTTGATTGTTGCAGGGATTTTATTTATATTTTAATATAAATTAGAGGGTCTGTAAGAAATTGTATTTCCCCCTAGAATTAAGAATGTGAGTGATGATTATAAGACCATTTTTGGAAGGATATTTTAGGAGGAAACGGAACTATGTCTAGTTTATTCTGACACTAGAATGAGTTCTGAAGATCTTCTTACATAAGATAATGTCAGAATCCTCTATAGATTTAATTACAATTGACGTTTTTTAGTTATAAGGGGATTGCAGCTGTGTTGCGTTGTCTAAACCATGGGGGCCCTGCCAGTGGCATTTGAGTGACCATAGACAAATGATGATATGCTGAGGTAATCAAAACCAATAAGGAGTAGTTTATTATACTTGTATGGAGGGTGGGTTGTTCCTTATCAGATATGATATCGGTTTGAAGCTGTAGGACCTTATCTGGTAATAGAATTAGTTGGGGCTGACTAAGGGATATTATCTGGATAAATACTGATAGATGTAGCTAGTTAGTATGAGAGAAGGATTACACCCAGAAGGATGGGAGAGGGATTACACCGAGAAGGAGGAAAGAAGGGATAACACCAGGAGAGACAAGGAACCAGGTTTAACATCATGACACCAAGATCAAACATAAGGATTCCACTCAGGAACAGAATAATATGCTACCAACTTTGACGATATTATAACTTATTTGAATGTCACCGCCATTTTGTACTATTTTTTATGTGAGTATTTGTCTTTGGAATACATGTTTCTTTATATGTTCTAAAACCAGAATGCTGAGTATGTTATGCTGGAGTAATTATGAAAGAGTAGCAAAGGACATTTTAAACTACTCTTGTGCATTGCCCATAAGCCCACTGTGCAGATGGGCAATGATGTATCCTTCTATCTCGTTGTTGCCTTATTTCATACTCCCAATTGAGGAATCCCTCATTAAATATATGAATAAATGTAACACATTTTGGTGACGCAAATCAATTATGGGACATTGCAAAAAAATGTTAGCATGTTTAGAAAAAAAATACTGAACACAGCTGATTTAACATAATACAATTACATACAAAAATAAATTGCATTTGAAGTCTATGGAGCATGACAATATATTTAGTCTATAGTTCAAGCAGGATATGTAGGATAGCATCAGTGATGTTAGCGTATTCATAGTTTATGGGTTACTGAGTCATAAGCAATAATCATACATTGTGAGTCAGACAAATGCCTTCAAGTTAGATAGTGGTAATGTCTTAAAGCAGCAAAACACCTTGCACTACATCTTTTTTTTTATAGTTTTGTTTTTTGGTCGACAATTGAAACAGTGGGTCTCCAAGGCTGAAACCAATGAATTTCAGCTCTGGGGGCCCCTTACTTCCAGAGATACTTGTCTCCATAAGGCTGCAGCCAGGGAACTTGTGTGCCTAATGAAATAGCAGCTTAAATGTCCCACGTCACGCGGACCAATAGGAAGCCATGACGTCATCCCTTGCAGCTTCCTATTGACCCTCACAGCCTGGACATTTAAACTCCACAGAAATATTAATACCCCATAGGAGGTATCTCTTAAGAAGCAGGGGATCAGGGTAACTGAAATGTATGGGGTTTAGCTCCAGAAACTCCATGCTTCAAACACACACACACACACACATATATATATATATATATATATATATATATATATATATATATATATATATATATATATATATATATATAAAAAGAAAAAAGAAAAAGAGTCCCACTTGAAGCACTCAAGCATAAATTGCAGAGATTAGTATCCAGCAATGCCATCACTCAATTCCCTTCTCAGGACTCACATGCTTATCCTCTTGTGTTGACTATTCAGTATATCTTGCATGGTTCCTCTACTGTGGTTATTTGTTTATATCATGACTTACTGTTGGTGATTGAGTGGTACTTAATTAGTTTATCATTTCAAGCAGCATATAGATAGAGTACCTCATTATCCAGTTTTAGATCCCGATTCTGACCGGCCGGTCTATAGATATTTGAGCAGGGTATAACAATTTTTTGGTTTCACTCACTTTGCACATTATTTAGGTATTTAGGGCAACTTCAGACTATATTACATTTATATTTTGTGCAAAAACCAGAATTTGTCTAGGGTGTTCCGAGGGGACTGTTTTAATTCATTTTGTGTAATTCATGTGTTTTTTACCCTTGAATAAATCCATTTATCATTTATTATTGCTTGAGTGCTTCAAGTGGGACTCTTATTGTTTTTTTGTTTTCACATATTACTGTCCCCAGCACCGTCATTAGGTTATTATAACTACTAGTTTAAATTTACTTTTGATTTAAGCAATTTTGTGTTATTTTTCTAGTTAGTTGCAGGCTTATTTGTTTGTTTTTTTTATATATATATATATATATATATATATATATATATATATATATATATATATAACAAAAGCGCAAGCTCCATAGCACGTAACTGAGTAAAAAATAAGGTACATTTATTTTAAAAATCAGCAACCCATAAGAATGTGCACTTACAGGATTTTAAACAGAACCATTCGTGGGAGAGAAATCTCTATTGTGGTCATCTGCGGTGGTAGGGTGAGTCCCAGGTTTGCAGAGTGGATGTAAACAGCCCAGGTTCACCATGAACTCCTATCCCGAATTGGCAGCAAGATATAAAGGCATCCAATGCCTGCACGTCCTTTGCTCCCTCATACAATGATTGCTAACACTTGAAATTACTGCCAGCCAGAGCGCAGGGAAGCCAGTGACTCCAAATACACCAACACAAACGCGATGACGTCACAGCTCTATGCGTTTCGTCACACTGCGGCGACTTCGTCAGGAGCTATGTGATTGTCAAGGACAGCCAATTAAATAGGCTGGATCAAGTAAACCTATTTTCACATTGGTACTAAGTTTCACCACAAATCGTATAACTCTAAAATTACTATAAATATCAACATTACAATGAATAACAACAAAAAAAACATCAATAATTATGTTGTGCACATCATACAATGAAAATAGCTAAAACTAAATAATTTCATTATGTATAAACTCAACTAACACAATGACATGTTAGAAAAAGCTGTCCCACTATTACCAATCTAAGTTTCATCAAATATGGAAAAAAAAAAATATATATATATACAGTACATACCAAATTAAAATTAAAACTTAAACCTATAATTTTAGTTTCAAAAGATATTAATAAATCAATATTTTAATTAGAATATAATAATATGAATATATAAACAACCAAATACCACTACACCATATAAAAGTAAATGATAGAAAAATCTAAATAAAATTGAAAAAATATATTACAATCAACCTATTTAATTCCTTGTGTGATGAGAACAACATTCACAAAACAATCTTTACATTATATGTACTAACAAAAATTATTAAATTAATAATTCACATAGTGCATTAATTAACATTATATTTAATTACATATAATAACAACAATTGTTACATTAAAAAATAACTAAAATTATAAAAAGATAAAGGAAAAAACTGGATTAACTATTAAATAGCACCTACTTTAAGGAAATATCATATAATATAGAGGAATCCCCTCCAGAACCCCATCCTAGGATAGGGGGAGAGGAACCGAACTAGCAACCAGAGCAGAAAGGCAGAGAACAGCAAGGCAGGAAACTAAACCAGTGTGCTAATATCCAAGCACTCATTAAGACCCCTGGGAGAAAGTGTACCAAGTGAGTATATCCAAAAAGACTCTCTCATACATAGGGGGCTATGCACTAAGCAGTGATAAGTCGTTTTAAGAGCGCAAAGTGCTTTTAGAACGTGAAGTTCCGCCGAGCGCTATGCACTAAGCCGCGCAAACAGGCACTTAAAGCCAACTTTGATCGTACGATCAGCTGTTTGCGCTGAATCCTGCCCTTCTGCGGTATTCACTAAGCAACGCAAACTGATCGTACGTTAAAGTTGCGCTGATTAAAGCTCACCAGCTAAAGACAGGTAATAAAAAAGCTGGACTTAGAAAAAATTATTTGTTTACCTTTTTGCAGGCGCAAAACAAATACAACAGGCCGGCGGGTGTCCCCGGCTGACCCCGCAGGGGTCCCCAAGGGAGGCCGAGGGTCGCGCGGGTGTCCCCGGCTGACCCCGCGGCTATCCCGGGTCCCCGCGGGAGTCCTGGGGTACCCGCGGCCTGCTGTACCAATGTTGTGCCAACAGAAATACTAAACATTATTTCTAACTAAATAGACCCCCCTAACACCTACAGTACAATAATGTGCAAAATAACTATTATCCAGATATGGATAATAGATTATTTGCCCATTATTAAACACTGCATTAGCATACCTAAATAAAGTCAATAAAAACAGTAGCCAGCTAATCCAATGAATACATGCAGTAACAACATCAACAATGAATTAATGAAACCATTAACCAATGAAACCAATTAATTCCTAAACCAACTCAAAATGAATACTAACACTAACCAATCAAACCAATTAATTACAACAACATTAATGAATGTAACATTAAAAGACAAATAAATACATTCAAACAATCTTTGAAAGAACCATAAAACGCATTAGCCAACATAGTACAACATTAACTACAAATGAACACCAATCGCAAACATTTTATTACATTAAGCAGGAAAAATACAAACAATTACATCCACCTAAGAAACTGACATTAAAAAAACCAACAGCAATACCAAGCCAGAAATGCCCCCCAAATATTGTAATAATAATGTATTAATCTGTACCCTAAAGTGGTACAGATATATTATCAGTCAATGTGCCTCCCCCAAAAAATCAACAATCACATCCAATGAAAAACCTGTAAAAAAAGACATTTACAAACATTCTATATATTACTTACCATTAGAAGCGGTGGCCCTCCGACTCCCGGGGAAACAGGAAGCTCAAGTACCTTGAAGGCCTCCAACAGCATCCGATGCCATCCGCCATGAAGATCCAGCAAAGGTACCCAAATCTTCTTTTTTCTTTCTTTACTCACCGTCTTCTATCTTCATCTGTAACCATTTCTTGTTCTTCTTTATCTTCTTTCTTCATCTGTCAATCCAAATAACCCCATGTTAAATCCCAGCCGATGCTGTCTCGTCGGCTTCTTGGGCTCAAATGAGGCGTCACGGCCTTAAATATGGCTTGTGACGTCACATTTAGCCTCAAAATGGTTAACAGCCACCAGATTGGCTGTTAAAACCATGTTCCGACTTTAATTGTTTTTTTTTACATGACGTCACTTAAATGGAATGATGCCAGCCAATCAGAATGGCTGTGCTTCATTTGCCTTTAAGATGACGTCACAAAATCCAAGATGGCCAGCGTCAAATGGTATTTGTCACATGGTACAATACATGTATGTATATATTTATGTGCATATTTGTGTATTGATTCTGATACACATTGATGCATGGAATATACAAGTGTATTTATTTATTCATTCATACACTACTTCTAACTCTTGGTTAGAAGCAATTTGTATATCAATTTTATAATGGTCTCTGCTCTTATATTCGATTCCCTAATAGAGTGTGCACTCACCTGTATCAGTGCATTATTTACACTGAAGCAGGATGTTTGTGACATACACTTATCATTATACAGTATATATAATATCCGTCATTTTTTAACACTTCCAGTACTAATTAGTTGATTCCAGTCTGCCCTCATCATACCCCCTGCCTTTAATATTAGAATGATTTAATCAATATGTTTATTCTTTCCATCAAACCTGTGTTTTTTATTAGTCCTTTCTAATTCTCCATTGAAAAGGGCCTCTTTTACCCAGGATTTTATTTATATGGTTTGTTGGTATTGTGCAGGGTATTGATGTGTTTTCATGTTGATTTATATATTTATATTCATCATATTCATCCAAGTTTCATGCTTTACTCCATGTCCTTATTTATGTATATACATGCCACGACTTAGATTGTATACAGCCATTCTTGCTATTAGTGGCAATTATGGTGGTTATATTAATCCAGTTCAGCCACTACAATCTCATCCTTGAGAAAGTCACCTAGAGTGACGAAACGCGTTGGACGTCGTTACGTAGCAGCGCAGCAACACAGTGACGCAGGCACGTTCTGTGTGAAGCAACTAGCATTACCTCTTGCTCTACATCTGGGGATAGAGGCACCCGTTCTTACAAACACATCCGGTGCTGCTGCAAGGACTTACACGCAGGAAGCCTCACCTCAAATTAAGGTCTGACACGTGGGAAGTAATCTTGTGCCACATGAAGGAATTGATTTTTTATAACATCAGAACAATACCAGTTGAACCGGACCGCACGTCGAGGAGGTATAACCTGTGCTTCAACAGGTCTAACAGGTCTGTCAACAGTACACCTACATCACCATTGAGAAGGGACATTCTCTAGTGGGTGACTATTGTTCTTCACTGGGCTAACATCAGCCACATGGACTGTTACTGATATCCACAATTCCTGTTGTTGGCCATCTTTCCCCATGACATCTTGCTTCCTTGCTCCATATCCCCTTCTATAATGTCACTTGCTTATTGCTGCTACCTAATAATATTTGACATATGATTGCTTTTTAATCACACCAGTCAACCATTAGTCCTTTTGACTACTCTGGTTATTTAATAACCTTTACATATTTTTTTTTATACTATACGGAACTGGCACTTCTTTATTCTTCTTTTCTGTTCTATCTATCTATCTATCTATCTATCTATCTATCTATCTATCTATCTATCTATCTATCTATCTATTGCACACAGGACGTGGTAGAATCTTTTAGTCCCAGATTAAGGCAGGAAACATAGTATTTCTCTATATGGGTTTTATTTACAGGGATAATAATATACTAACAGGCCCACCGTCCCTTGGAGTCAAAACAAAATCATAAAACAAACTCCTACTCCTTTTAGGAGACTAACTACACGTTCGGCTTCAACCCTTTCTACCTGGATGGACAGCTAAGCTGAGTACCGCCCCAAACAGGTACTATTATAGCTGAACACATATAAAGTCTCTGAACACAGCAATAAAGGGTTTCACTTATCTGTTACTCCTTTGGAGCAGACATCCTCGCTTCAGCACGGTCTCGCATTCTTCCTTCCTATGGGAGCTCGGCCCCACGAGAGCTTAGAGAATATCTCCTCTGTAAGTCCAATGTTAAGGATAGGACATCCCTGCTTCAGCACAGTCTCTCGTCCTTCCTTCTTGTTCCTGGGATTAACAATCCAGGCAGTCCCAGCAGACTCTGAAACCACCATCCAGCGGGTCTAAGGAACTGTGTCAGCCTCTTCTTTAGCTGGGGAGCACTTTCTATCTCCCCACATCTCTGGGGAAAACAGTCTCTCTCACTCAGTTTGGCAGCTTCTTGTGTTTGCCTTACAACACTTCCTTGTTTATTCAGACCAGGCAGATTAGCTGCATCTGGGGGTAGCTTATTCAGGGGAAATTAACTCCCTGTGCATTGGAAAAGTCCCATAGCTGCCCTATTTCAGCACCTAGAGGACAGTGATGGTATCACATATCCCTCCCCCCAGTGAAACATTGTCCTGTGAAGCGGCCCGTGCACTATTCCCATGCACCAGCCTCTTTGTCAGAGACGTCTGACATCCATCTCTTCTTTTTCCTTGCCTTCCAGTTGAAGACTTTTTATTTCAGGGCAATTACTAGGATTTCTGGGCCTGCAGATCGTGAAGATGCACCTCCACCTTTTTCCTCTTGTGCTCAGAGTCTCCTTTATACCCTTCATTGTTGCCTGCGGGTTAGGTGAAGGCTTAGTTAACACTTGCTCCTATAGTTCAGTCTTTACAATCTCGTTTTTTATTGGGGCAGAGTCTCCAACTATTACTGTACCCTTGCCTTCATGGACATTGGTTTCCTTGACATCCAGACGTTTGGGCACGGCCAATGCCTTTTCCTGTGCATTACTATTCTGTGGAGCCTCATTCTGTTTTAACTCTACCGCCATCTTTTCCATGGACTGCTTCTTTGACCCAAATGTCTGTTTTAGGTTTGTAACCTTTTTCTCCAACTTCATCTGACAAAACCTCTGGTCGGGCAGCAGCAGAGTCCAATGTAGCATCCCGCTCAGTTTTCAGAGGGTCGAGCGTTGGACTCATCCTCGCCTAGGTCACACTTTTGTATCTCTGCCATTTTGCAGCCAGCACGCTGAGACCCCATGTCCTTCCTTAGGTCTTGAAGCTGTTGGTGCTCCTCCCGCACATTGACCAGTTCCCGCTGCAGCTGGGTCCTCTTATTGGCCATGCGGTCCAGCAGCTTGCAGACATCATCCATCTCGCTCTCATAGCGCAGTGTGAGGTCAGCCACCTGACGGAAAACACCTCCTCGCTCTCTTCCTTTTTGGAGAGCTGTATCTTGAGCTCAGCAATCTGCATCTGCAGTTCTGTAATTGGATCCCAAAAGACTCCTCTCAGGGCCTTCATCTCTTCCCGGTACTTGCTCTAGGTTTGCGTCAGTGCATCCTTCATATTTTGGATCTATGCAGTTTTTTCCACTAGGATCGCTGCTGCTTCTGTTTTCCACGTCTCATTCTCCTTGGAGTACTGAGTCTTGGGGATGGACCAGCTCTCTGCTTCTCCATCCCTTGCTCCAGTTTCTGGACCTTCTCGAGTTCCCTCAGATAGAGTCACTTGTCCTCTAAGCTCTGCCTCTAGTGATGCACTGGTGACCTGTTCTTTATGCAGCCTTCTTTCTGCACTCTCCAGTGCTTCCGGCCCTTCTAATTTTTCCTGTGTAAATTCTCTCTTTACCGTACCAAGCTCTGTTTTTAGCATGTAAGCTTCTTGATGAGAAACTTCTAACTCTGTGATGAAGTTTTGAATGTCTTTCTGGGACATCTCATAGTACAGTTTCCAGTCAGCACTCATTTTTTTCGGATCTGCTCGGCTTTCTGTTTATAGCGGTATTGGTAGCCTTTGTCATCCCAAGGCTAGTCGTCATTCCTGTGACGATTGCGCCAAGAGCTCTGGGATGTAGCTCTGGTCTTTTCTGACCCCATGGGGTAAACGTTTCCTGCAGTTTCTGCTGCAAATGAAGACTGTTCTATTCGCGGCGCCAGATAGGAGTCCATCTCTTCATCATCCTCACCATCCTCACCATCATCCCGCCTGAAGGGGCAGTGCTTAGTGTGGTCCAGCTTTTCACACCATAAACATCTCTGGTGTGGTTCCTTTGTGGGACCATGCTGGGATATCTGTTCCTGAATGGACATTGTTTTTTGTGGCCAGGCACATTACACATAAAACACAATGTTTCACCGATTTTCTCTAAATTCCCCTTCTCTGTAACAGTCTGTTTACCTGTAGAAACCCAGCCCGAAAAATGGCCCACAGAAAGGTTACACTCCATTTGGTCAGAGTTCCGAGGGCAAACTATGGCCAGATGTCCAAGTTCATGGCATTTGTAGCAGTCTGTATACTTTCCAAAACTGGGTCAGGGTTTTGTCTCCAGTCAACTGGCGAAAAATGGGACCGGAGTCCCTGATAGGTGTTGTGGGACTTCCCACTCCTTTATGCGAGTCTATGAGTCCTTGGGGACTGTTATTCCAAGGACCAGTCTTACTAGGCCTCCTGACGTGCAGGAAGCGGGGAACAGAAAACTCACCTGGACTTGAACTCCTGGACATCTCTTCGGCAGTCAAGTGACGTTCGACTAAGGCGACCAACTGCTTGGCATCTTTGGGGTCACTCTGACTCACCCACTTCAGGAGGGTCCGGGGAAGACCCATCAGGAATCGGTCTATGATGACTCTTTCATCGACTGTGGCGGTGGTACATACTTCAGGCTGGAGCTACTTCCTTGCAGAGTGTATAAGGTCGTAGAGTTGAGAGCGGGGAGTCTGTTCTGTATTGTAATGCCAGACATGGAACTGTTGGGCCCAAACCGCGAGGGTGACCCATAGCCATGCCATAATCTCCGCCTTCAGAGTGTCATAGTTTTTAGCTTGCTCTGGCTCCAAGTCATAATAGGCTTTTTGTGATTAACCCACCAGGAAGGGAGCAATTATTCCAGCCCACTGCTCAGCTGGCCACCCTTCACGTACTGCAGCGCGCTCGAAAATTGACTGGTACACCTCAACGTCATCGTCCATCGTCATTTTCTGAATGAAGTGCGACTTTACCTGGTGAGTGATCTGTGAGGCCCCGATAGTCTGGAAGGTAATTCTCTCTCCCAACACTAGGAGCTCCTTGTGTAGGCAAAGGTGCGCCTTGTGTTGGTCTTCTTTTAGAGTCTGATGCAGGGACAGCGCCATCTGCTGTACTAATGATGCAGTACTTTCTGTTTGTAATTTTGAACTCTCATCATGAGATTTTGATCATTGTTGTGACCCCTGCATTAAAGTAGCAGCACACTCTGTTTGGCTGCGCTGTAGAATAGTCGTATTCTCTGCTTGAGCAAGCTGTACCGAGGTCAAAAATTCTTTATTTTTTCCTCTCAGGTGTATTCTTCACCGTGACCTCTGGCGGTGCTATTTCCTTAATTCTTCACATGTTTCCCTGTGTATCCCATAAGCATTGATCAGACACAGTGGGAGAGACTTTGCTTGCAGAATTATGTTTTTCACTTCAGTTGGGCGGCCATTTTAAATCCCTGCAATTATTTTCAAACCCACAGTTTCCGCTGCTCAGTGCCTTTTGGACTGCCCACATTAAACTCCACCAATTGTGATGCCCACACCACGTTGTAGCATATTTTAGTCCCAGATTAAGGCAGGAAACGTACAGATGCAGCGACCGTTATTTGAAGGCATCACTGTGCCGTTTTCGTGTGCGCTGTACTCCACACGGTATTCACAACGCATTCCTGCGTTCACGCCGCCCTCACACCGCCAGGTTAACTTGCAGTTTAACTGTGGTTTACCGCTGTTGATCTGTTTTAATTTAAGGTTTTGGATTTCTTTAGGTGCAATTCTTCGCGTATCTGCGTATCCGCAAGGTGCAAGAAATTAATGAATTGTAATGTGTACAATTGTGTCTGTGCTACTGTGTCAATTTGAAGACGCTGAAGACGTTATTAAATTTAGGAGCTTCATAATAAAAACGTATAAAACTGAAAGCTGTGTGCTTTTTTCTACATTCATACAATATCCTTGCACAATTGCTGACTTAACTGGGTACCATGTGTACACCGTAAATGTATAAAAAACCTGACTGTAGTTATTCATTTTTAATATTTTCTGCAATTAATGCTGCAGCAGATAACATGGTGACTGTAGCCAAAATATATGAATATTTCATTTCGAACTACGATTTTTACAAATTTTCACCTGCCGTTCGTGGTTGGAAGCATGCAATAAGAAAAACCTTAAGTAGAGATCAGTCTTTTTTTCGCATTACCCCTCCTGCCAGAGATACAAGAGGGTATTGGGGTTGGGTCCCTTATTTTTACAGTACATTTGACCATGGCAACTTCAAAAGGAGAAAGCACGTGTTTAATCCATATAAAATTAGTTAATCCCAATCCAGCAATGTAACAGCGCCGGCAACAGCGCCAGCACCGGCTTACAATAACAGTCTGACGTCAGTGAAAACCTGGTGAACGGCAATCCTTGCTACCTTTCCCCGACCGGAATATCTGCAAAATTTACAGCCTGAGCCTGATTTCACGTACTTGTACCAGCAAGCTTTCATGTATCAAAAAGATTTCCAGCTTCATCAGATGTCAACTACAGGTATAGCAGACCAGCAATCACCTGTCAACTATAATGCAGACTATGGGAGTGACAGTGGCTCATCTCCACCCGTTTGGCAAAGTTTATAATGAAGATAAATACAATCTACCATACAGTATTAAGTTTAAAGCTGCAGTTCAAGCTGCCATTTAACAAAAAAATTTCTTTAAGAAAAACAAAAAAAAACATTACAGTAGTGTGTGCGCAACAATACAATATACACACAGACAAGTGATTAGCTACAGTAAGCTGCAGATCGGTCCATTCTCCTGTAATCAATCGCTTTGCTCAGGGTTATTTAATTTAATTCAAATCTTGCACAATTATTGAAAATGTAGTCCTGCAATATGATTGACGGAGCAGTTACAACAGTAGGTACAATTGGTGGACAGCTAGGGAGAGGGCTGGGCTCAAGAGCCACAGCCTATCAGAAGTTTGTTCTCATCGTACATGTACTGTAGGATATTGCTTGAACTGCTGCTTTAATTCCCAATGACGCGACTTGACGCATGCGCAATACCGGAAATAATAGCATTTTTTTCCCCAGTAAAGAAACTTTGACATCAAGCTGAAAAGGGCAAAAGGAGGGATTTCTATGGAACTCTAATATCACTTTTTTAAAACGTTGCTTGCGCATTTATAATCTGATATAAAAATCCAATTAGGTAAAACATTTAGAGTGACAGTGCAATTTTTATTGATTAGGATAGAATAATTGTGAGCTTTATAGAAAACCTTATACCGTATGCTTGCATGTTTAATTAACTCTGCTAAGAAACCCCAAAAATACAAGTGTATATCTTTTATGCTATATGTATTACTTATTATTCAAGACTTTCAAAACGCATATGCGTGTCATCACATTTAGGCCCATGCGTGTGTGTCTCATTGGAACCTTGTTGAAACGCATATGCGTGTCATCACATTTAGGCGCATGCGTGTGTCTCATTGGAACCTTGTTGAAACGCATATGCGTTTCATCACATTTAGGCCCATGCGTGTGTGTCTCATTGGAACCTTGTTGAAACGCATATGCGTGTCATCACATTTAGGCGCATGCGTGTGTGTCTCATTGGAACCTTGTTGAAACGCATATGTGTTTCATCACATTTAGGTGCATTCGTGTGTGTCTCATTGGAACCTTGTTGAAACGCATATGCGTGTCATCACATTTAGGCGCATGCGTGTGTGTCTCATTGGAACTTGTTGAAACGCATACAGTATGGGGCTTTGGGGACAATTACTTCTCATTCAATGTGAATTTCAAGTCTGAAAAAACAAACAAACAAACAAAAAAATAGACCCTTTTTTTGTTTTGTTTCTCGACACGGGCTTGCATAACAATTTTTGCTATTCTTAGAATCAACTAGTTTTTTAATTCTATAATATATATATTATAGTGCATGGTGTTTTGCTGCTTAAAATTCCCTAAAGGTTAGGATTTTCCCATTATTCAAATGTATTATTATTTGTGTGTATTCATCAGCAGATAGACATAACTTTTCCCATAAAATTTCTAGATGCCCTCTGTGTAAACATAATATTCTCATTAGTTAACAAAAAAATATAACGAAAGAAAAGAGTAATTCTTGATAGTGATGCACTCCCATTAACACTTTAAAGAAATATTCATTTAAATAAAGAAGGAGGGGGGTCTTAGCACCTTCGGCAGTAAACAAAATAAATTTTGCCATTTAGATTTTTAATCAATTCACATAAAGAGACAATGGTCATAAAATACAGTTAACACATGAATCAATAACCCTTAAAAGCAAAATACATAACATTTAACTTTTAATAAATGTATATTACTTATAACATAATAAAGTGCAAATAGATGAGTTTGAAAGCTGTGCACAGATTGTAACGGATTAATTAACAAACATGGTAAAGGACATAGAGGTTTCGTGTACAGTAGGCAGCAATAGTGTTACCGCACAGTGAAAAGGCAACCAAGCTCCTATCAATTAGCTAGCAATCCCTTACTTCTCCAGATGAAGCCGCTAGGTGGCGAAAAGTGCATTGGGTATTCAAAAGTATTAATATTGTACAGTATTAGCACAGAATTAAGTTGCTAACCATAAATATATTTGATGCAGCACTGATGTTGCATTATATAGGTTAACAAAATGTACTAATAGTATGGCTATTATAAATTTGATGTTTACTAACACTAGCTACAAACAAAAAATACACATAATTCTGCTTCAATTCAAATCGTATATATGATGCCTTCATACATACTACACACATTTTGTGAAGGTTTCTATTACTCGTTAGCAGTAACATTTTAACACATAAAAACAATTCTAATATTATCAGTACATAGGTTCCCATTCCCTAATTTGTTTTCAGTGGTGCCCTTAAAAGTAAAGTACATGTAAACTAAGGGGTCTATTTACTAAAGTCTCCTAGCTGGGCATTTGGAACAAACCTCCCCTCAACAAAGACATTGAAAGCAATAAGAGCTCTCCCATAAATAAAATGTGTACAATTCTTTTGCACTAGTTTTGCACCAGTTTGGCAGTCTGGAGACTTTAGAAAATAATCGTCATGAGTTTCCTACACACTTTTATTTCCCCTTCCTATCTGAGAACTGAACAACAGAAAAGGAAACGCACGTTGCCTGTGGAAAGAAAGCTTAATGCTTTATCACATCACACAGAAAGAACATTCCAAGTTTACTTTACCATATTTATAAACTAACTTTGGGAAATTAATAAAAAGAGTAATAGGTGCCAGATTTTTTGAAGGCACCAAATACCCAGAGTTAATACCGAAAACATGTCATTTTACACCCTAACAGCTAAGGGGAGAAGTACTATAGGGGGTCAGTAATAGGAAATAACCAAAATATAAAAAATAAAACATTGACAGGGAGTTGGTCCACATAATTTATTGTAAAACTTGTAAATGATTAAACACATGTAATGCGTTTCTTAAATCACTAATCAATAGCAATTCTAGTCAAAGTTATGAATATTCCAATATCTTTTTTTCTGGTGGAAGTCTTAATTTAGAGATTCAATCTTCTCTAGAGCAGCTAAGAGAACTACAAGCAATATATTTAAATGGGTTCAGTGTTATTGTTTGGTGCCTTTACTCTGCCGGAAGTCTGGCAGCAACTGAGTGCCACCAGACTTCTGGGATGTCGCGACTGCACCACCAGTGATGTGGACAGAAGCAGAGTTATAGTAGCTCCACTTCTAATTCAATCACTTTCACTGATTGAGCACTGTAATCTTTCCCTATAAAATAAACATTAAGTGCCTGACGTCTGTCATATGTCATAAAGGCATCCAAGGCTTAAATCAGAAAATTGAAAGCATTTTTAAATCCTCTTTCCTGTTTATTTTGGATTGGGTGGTCCTCAGGATAACCTGAATCCCAGGGGCATTTCACTTACTCTACCTAATTCCTTTGTATGATGTCACTTTGTGTTGAGTAAGGCCTCGTCCAGGGTTGCTGCTTGCTGGCGGAGGCGCGCTGAGGCGCGCTTCCGCTCGGCACTGAGCCCCTACAGCCGCAATTAGAGCGGCTTTAGTAGGGGCTTGGCTACGCTTCCGCAAGCGTGCGGAAGGGTAGGTCTTCTCAGATTTTTACATTTCAGCGCTCGCCGGAGTGCAGGGCCGGTCACGTGAGTTGTTCGCCCAATGAGGGCGAACCAGCTCAGTGACGTCACTGGCCCACCCCTGACAAGCCCCCTGACGGTGCGCTGTCTAAGGCCAGGGAAGGCACCCGCTTTCCCTGAGCCTCAGCGCGCCTCAGCACGTCAGCGGGGAGCTTGGCTGAGGCCTAAGGCAGGCCCACAATTTCTACGAGAAAAGTACCCACCTGTTTTCCTTCCCCATCACCCAACTTGGTTCCCTGATAAGGTAAGGGTATACATGATTATGTTGACTTAATTTTGTAAGCAGGGTAAAACAGTAAGGCTGCGTCCATAGACACTTCGCCCGTGCGGAGGCGTGTGGAGGCTGAGGAAAAGCGGGTGCTTTCCCTGGCCATGGTACGTGCGCCTTCAGTGGGCATGTCTAGGGGCATGGCAGTGACATCACGAAGCTGGTTCGCCCTCATTGGGTGAACCGCTCACGTGACTGGGCCGTAGCGCCAAGAAATAAATGTTAACTGATTTCTTGCGCAACGCGCACCCCCTCCCGCCACCACGCGCATGCGCCCGCACGCCGTATAGACGCGATCACTGCCTATAGGCAGTCTGATCGCTCAGCATGCGGATGCATCCGCGCGGTCATCAATACCATGGATGGAGCCAAAAGGGGGGAATAAACATAAGATCAAATTATTTAGATAGAACTGAAGGACAACAGTGAGAAGATAAACTGATATTTATTTCTTATACAAAACAAAAGATTAAATATCTGTTTTAAGCATGATTACTTTTGTTTAGGAAAACGGAATAGATTAGTAACTTATTAAAAAGAAGAAAAAATTTTTTACCACTGAATTGGGACTGCCCCTTTAAATTCTCTTATCAATTAAATGCTTAGCTAATATAAAGTCAGTTTAAACCCAAACCCCCCCCCCAAATAATTTTTATTTTACCTTATGTTAACTTCTGGGGGTGCACCGTGGCACTCAAAGTTCCAGGAATCCCCTGATTGCTAAGATATATATATACATATTTTTGCTAGTCATTGCAAAGAAAAACAAATATGTGTCCATGGGGGTCACTTAATCGGAACTGAAATGTAATTTCATGATGATGTCCCAGTTTTCTATTTAGTAAATAATGCACAGCACTCCAGCGGTCTTATGAAGAATGGATCAATTTAAACCAATTGACGTTTCGGTCCTACAGCGGCAGGCTAGAGTGGAGCAGGAGCGCACCGGAGCGCTGTCCCAGCACGTCTTTTTAGCAGCTGGAATATACGTGTGTGTGTGTTTGTGTGTAAAAATTATACGATCAGCACAGACTGCTGCTTTGAATTCTACTGAGTTGATCTAAGGGACAGTTTTATGCTCCAGCAAAATGTGACTAGACTCACATCGACATTTTATTTTTGTATCCCCTGCAGCAGAATCAAGTTTAAAATACATATTAAACAAATTTGCTGGTCTATTTGCCCTTAAGTTTATGCAGCCTCAGACTTGGCTGATTTTTGTGCTGCAGGTAATAGCAAAAAAGCTACAGCCCCACATAAAACCTGATATATCTTATTATAATGTGCAGCCTTGTAACTCCTTCCCAACTCCTTCTATTGCTCATTTTAATATCTCCCCAAACTACAAGCAAAGGCACTAAGTGTAAAAGATGGTAAATAGCTTGGTATACAGCAGTAGATGCTGAGTGAGGCATGTGCACAAAGCAGCTCAGCATTTTTGTAGTGTTGTACTGTACATTGCACCCATATTTTTAGACACAAAATATTCTGCATGGATTATTTATGCATCCGTTACAAATTAATAATGTCTTGCAGGGATTTAGTGATTTGTTTAGATTTACTATAAGATTTCTTATCACCTTTGTGAGAACCAGTTACGGTAATTTAGGTAGATTTTACAACTGTTTAAACGTGAGGACATTTGACAATAATATAAATAACTACAAGTATGTAGAATCCAGTATCCCAATCATAGCATTTATAAACACATGGATGTTTATAAATTAAGAGAATAACTGTATGAGTAGATGCAACATTTGATAGAATGTAATAGATAAATCAAGGATGTTCTACAGAAACTTATTTTATTTTGCAATATTGTACTGTACAATCAATCCCCTATCCACATTTTGACACAAGTGGTACAAAATCAGGTACTCTGACACATTCCTATTTAATTCGATACCATGTTTTCCAGTTTGGTATCTTGATGAAGAAACTCCTGTTAACACAGTGTATTACCAAAACATATTCCTCTAAGAACTGATTTTCCCCCCTTCAAATTCAACATTTTCATTTAACTTATTACTTTAAACTGAAAACGAATGCATGAAACACAAATAAAAAAACACACATTAGACCATTGTTGATTTCTTTTGCATTTACAGCCAGATCTAAAACAGCGACTCTCTATCTTGACTGTGAGTAATAAGTGGCTGACTTTGATGGTGACTGACATATAGGATTCTTCAGATTAAGGGTTGAAGAGATGATGGGAGTCAGCAGGTTATTCTCTTGGGATGCAGTTTAGCTCTGCAGCATATCTGTCCCTGACAGGCATTCATGATATTTTTCGGAGAAAAGTTATCTGTCAGTGCTTTGCAATGTGCTTTCTGTCTGAAGAGCAGCAAGGGATTCCAGCAATGGGCAATAATAATAAGTACTGTAATGACAATTTCAGCTTTATGAAACATTTCTCACCTACTCATGACCAAACGCACCCAAACAAGCGGGCCCATTAGCCCTCTGTGAATAGACAAGAATTAATGTTGTTAATCATTAAAGTGTGATAGTGCCTATTGGGCACCACTGCATGGAAACTCCTATGCAAATAAATGGGAGTTTCCACACAGCAGTGCATGATCGGCACTATTATACTTTAATGAATAACCCACTAAGGCTTGAGAGGAAAATATATGCATTGAAGAAATGTAACTTTGGAAATCCCTATATTGGACCAAGTAGATAACTAAACTCATGCAATATATAAAACAGGTTCTAAAAAAAATGTGTCTGAAACTTTCACAACCAAACAGTTCCATGTGATAATGAAAACATTATTGCTTTTGTGTTACATTTAAAGTGGACAGTTCAAGATATCTTGGCAGTATGGTGAACATTTTCACATGAATGATGTCTGAAAACACTATTGGAACATTTTGTAATTCCATTGGGAATGATTTTCTCTTCTTCACACCTAAAAGAGCATACAGTATGATGAATGATCAAAGCCTGCCATGACCACTGCAACTTTGGAAGAATAGTTACAGTACTTTATTTAATTTGACTAAAATATAGGTGTACGGTACACTCCCTTTTGTCAGCAAAATCATACATTTAAAAGAAAAACAAGTTCATTTTAAAATTCTTCTCTTAAACAATACAAAGCCAGAAGACAGTTCTCATGTTTTCTGCATGTCACTATAAAGTGACGCCAAAAAAGGCAGAGCTCTGATAAATCTAAATATTTATTATATATTTGTGTGAAGATTGAAGCAAAGGACGCTCATGATTTAACACAAAAAATGCTTAACAAATGCCACATAATGATTGTACATGATGAAGAATACTGTAAATGGGTTCTTGAAGGCTACTGGAATGTGAATGTGTTGCAGAAATTCAACATTCATTTCAATAAAATAGACATTTGGATACACCCTAATAACATTTTCAGACCTAACTGCAACCTGCTCTAAAAAAAAGTCTGTTTAAGAAAAATAAAAATAAATCCCAATTGTGTTATAAGGTGGCGGCTGCCTTTAGCCTCATGCAGCCGTTTCAGCGCGACTTTTAAAACCGCGGGCAGATGCAGTGTTTGATGCGGCATGTTCCGGCATTTAAAGCCGTGGCCGCGTGCATTGTACAGTATTAGCGCTGTGCTTATTTAATTGTTTTCAACTGTTTTCAACATTACAGTCTCACAGTTATGTGAGGTCTGTATTAGAGGTACACAAGCAAGCTACTGTAACATTATGGGCGGCATGCGTGCAACTTTATGGGCAGCGTGCTGTATACAAACTTTCACTGATTACTACAGTACTATTGGCGCTGTCTCGGCATGAATGCGGCATGAACGCGGTGAAGTGCGTGGCATTCGGAAAAAAAATACCCAAATAAACCGGAGATGTTGGAGAATAAAAGGGGCCGTGACAGTATTTGCAAATTCTCTGTGGGAACAAATACACATGGGTCTAATATGAGCATTATATCTATATCAAAAGATGAAATACATTACAGAATTGCAGCATATCGTTTTATCTTAACAGCATTCGAACTTGGGGGTGGGGGTTCTCTTGAGCTCAACCATGCAATTTTCAGTTCTCAAATCCCCCACATTTTCGGGATCCTTACAGTTTTAGATGCCTGGGTACTGCTCCCATCTTGGGAATTCAAAATGGCTACCACATTGCAATGCAATAGGAAGCCACAACAGATGACATTGCAGCTTCCTGTTGCATGACCGCAGCCACCATGTTTAAATGACCAGGTACTGTGCTGGCACCGAAAACTGTAAGAATCTTTGGAAGCATGGGGTCCCCATAGCTGATAATATTGTGGTTCAGCTCTAAAGGACCATCAGCTTGAATATTCTTTAACAAAAATCATTTTCAATTTTGGGCGGATGACTTCTTTAAGGTTATATCAAGTAAAAAGCCCCAAAACACTTAGTAGCTCATCAGTATGTCTCAGAGGTTTGGCAAGCTATTCTGGTCTATACATTTACACATCCTTGTGAAGGAAGCCACAGTTCAGACTAATGTTTTCTATTTTTAATGCCTTTCTGTACTTTCCTGTACTGCATTTTTTCTAGATTGGTGGTATTTATATCTAAAGTGTCTTTCTGATAATTTTACCTGTTTGTAGTTGATAAGTACTGTTAGCATACATTTACATACAGAATACATGTATTTCTTGCTTTTTAATATAGTCACTAACTTAATATATGTGTATGTTTCTATGAATACGGTGTTGACAAAAGTATGCAGCCCTTTGCCGAAATATTGTATAAGACATAATACATAATAAAGGCAGATATGTGAAAAATTGGGATAAGTGCATTATGTTAAAATATTTATATTTTATTTTATATGACTAATATAATTCCTGCCTATGAGATATTTTAACGTGTTAATTAGTAAGATTTATTGAGATAGCAGGAATAATTGTAATTATAGGCTACACTGTTAGAAATTCTGGGCATTGAAATTGCAGCTCTCTGATTGGTCAAAAGTCTGGGTATTATTCATTAAGTAATGGAATTTTTGCCACCTCACAAAGTTTTCATTTCCAGCCATTCAGCTTTCACTTATCATGCAGTGAGAGAGGACAACTCTCAGACAAGGGAGGTGATTGGATAGGAGGTACCAGACACCAACTCCTCCCCTTTCCTGCCTCATCTCCCTCTCTGCACTGGAGACACTGAGGAATTAGGAGAGCTACTACTCACAGTAGTGTGAGTATAGAGCGCATGGGAGGGGTGTGTATATAGTGTGTGTGTGTGTTGCAGTGTATTTAATGAGGCTGCAGTGTGTGCGGGAAAATGGAGATCTGGTGTGTGTGCGTGTGTGTGTGTGTGTGCAAAGGGATGAGGGGCCGTAGTATGTGTTTGTGTGTGTGACCACAGCACATTGCTTGCTGCTGCAGTTCCTTGGCTCATTGAAAAAAATATTCCTCTGGCTGCTGCCCTTTTTCAGGGGCCACATATGCATCATCCTCATCATTGGAATAAGGCTTGCAGGGACACTGCTCCATGTGGCTGGGCTCTTTACACCAGGAACATATTTTCTTCCCTATTCTTGCAGAATCTGTATTTGACTTCAACTGCGCGGCCATTTTTAAAATCCCATGTTTTTTTCCCTATCACAAGTGGTGGGGTAGACTCTGGTCACAGCATCAGTCCCTTGTGTGGGTGACCATCTGTAGCAGTCCTCCCAGTCAAACTGTGGCATTGTAGCTTTCTCCAGTGCAGTTTTAGCTTTCCTGTCTGGATGTGTAACCCTTTAAATCTGGTCACTTCTTCACGTGATTCTTTGTTTTGTTGCTGAGGCTGTTTGCAGGAACTGTATGTAGGCAAAAGCACAAAAAAATCACAGGCAGTCTCCGGTGCCACTTTGAACTTCAAGGGCCACCTCTCATCCCAACTTCTGACACCATGTGTAAGAGATGTGTGCAGAGGTACATATAATGGAGACCGATTTGGGTGCAATTATATCTTGGCTTTATTGAGTCTGTTCCTTTATCCAGGCAAAACATACAAAAAACAACAAAATAACAAACTCTAACTTACTTCCCCAGACCCTATCTGCAGGACTGGAGGGATAGTCCCATTACCAACCTATCACCCCATAGTCTCAGGAAGTACCTTTAAGCAGGTGGCTCTCCATGTCAGTCTCTGGCAGGTTCTGGGGTCCTTGGTGTCCAAGAAATATAGGTCTCTGGGTGTCTGGATGTCTGGATGTCTTGATCTCAGCACAGCCTTGGTGCTCAAGACGTGCAATTAACCAGCTCACTGCTGGATTTAGAGGCAGTTTCTCTCAAACAGTGATAAGTCCCTGTTACAGTCCTTCATTGGGTATGGCAGAAATACAGAAATACATAATTTTGTACCGTGTTTCTAATAGGGATATGTGGTTGCAGTGGCTGTTGAGAGGAAGAGGGAAATAAAATAAGGTAGAAACAGGTACTGTAGTCTAGTGTGAAAATGAACAGTAGAGACATAGAAGGCTATGTATTTCTGCATAACCGATTAAGGACCCTGAGAAGTTTGAAAGCTTATAACATATCAACTAATTGTTGGTCCAATAAAAGGTATCATACCACCTACTCCCTCTCCCTCCTGTGCTACTACTAGTAGGAAAGAACAGATTTTATGTTGTAGAGCAGGATTTAGTAAGTGTAAGAATGTGAAACAAATAGCACAGGAATGAGTCAAATACAATGCTTGTGAGAAGGGATAGATTTACTATGATTAACAAAATGGGTCGATAAAGCCTAACATACAGTAAGATAAAATATATTAAAAGCTCAATATAAGACATATTAAGTTCAAAATAAATCCAGGGCTGGCCAAGTCTCCCTATTTCATTGAAATATGTAGAATGTTTTTACTTTCTCCCTGAAGAAAACCACCAAGTCAATAAAAAGGTTTAGGGATCTCCCACATTTTCCTACCAATCCTCCCTGGGAAAAAAAAAGATTTCATATGCTGGACATGAGCATATCACCATAAAGCATTTCAAGTTTAAAGCCAGGACCTCAGCAATAAAGTTGGGGCTGAATAAGTAAGTCTGTGTGTTATTGCATAAATGCGATATTTCAGGTCAAGGGAGCCAATAGATCACAAAGTGAAAGTGTTCATAGAAAGAAGAAAAGACACACACCAGTGAAGAAGCAGAGAAATCAATAGGAGAAGAAGAGGAGCTGGTAAAAACGACAGTGAAGGAAGGGTGGGAAAGATAAGATGTTTAGATGCTATGTGCAGAATTTGACAGTGGCAATATTTAACCATACAGAACTGTCACAAAATAGTTGTCTATTAGTATTTTACTGCAGTGGTGCATTGTTGGAGTATACTTACACAATTACAGAAAAGTAATGACATCTTCAAAACGTTCACCCTGTGTGACTAATCCATTGCTATAAAGTGCAACCTAAATCACTATGCCGCCTGGGCTAAATATATGATATATAATATTTACCATGCAAATTAAAGCTACTGATTGCCTCTAGGAAACTGTATGACTCCTCTAACTCCCGCCCCCCCCCCCCCCCCATATGAAATTAATAACTAAGGTCAGATGTTTGTGTTGGACCAAAAAGGGAATGCTACTATGCATTTTGATTTTGAACTGGGATTCTTAGTTAGCTCATAATATTCTTCACAGATGAATAATGTCACCAACAAAGATGCAGTTCATATTTGCAAAGCTAGAAAACATTATGCTACTGGAGGTCTAGCTTCTACATTAGCTTTAGCAGCAGGGAAATGAAAGACCTCTAGTTTAAACTGTTAACACCATAAATAATAGGTCCATATTATCAGCTTGCTATTGTTCTCTTAATATGTCTCCCTTCAGGGAATCCTAAATTTCCCATTTAAACACTTTACCCCAGAGAGTAACTGAAGTGGCAGAATTTGCACATAATCTTTGTTATTGGCAAATGTTTTTTCATAATGTTCTATAGCATCAAATGCAACTAGAATGTCTGCATAAGAAACTCAGAGTGCAGGTTAACATTACGCCATCCCGTATATACTGTAAATGTGTACATCTGTTAATGCTAAATAGGCATCACTTGATAAAGGAACTACTGAAAACAAAAAAAGCAGTAAAACATAACTTAGAGGCTGGATTTACTGAAAAGAGCACCCAGAACTACTATATCTTCCTGTTGAAATAAATTAGTTAAGATATATTTCTTTCACTATACAGTATACATTATACAGTATGTGTGTATGTTTCCATGTATACAGTGTGGACTATTAGTGCAGGTTTCTGCAAAATATTATTTCAACTTGTCAGAATGCTTGCATTGTGTTTTCATTTACTCATGATTGCTTGGTTTCAGGTCATATTTGCTAATTATGATAATCCATCTGTTTTGCATACGGTTTGTGCTGACAATATAATGATACATTCAGTAGTTGTCTGCTAAAATATTCAATTTCGATAAATAGAAATTAATTCTGTCATGCGTAAATTGTATATAGCAGGTGTGCAGGTGTTTACAGTGTAAATAATAGTAAATAACAATAGAATCATCAAGTGCTGCATTTCACTTCCAGAACTGGATGTGCTACATAGATTGTATTCAGAATGTAATGCAGTGCTAATCTGTTACTGGCTGCAGCTACATATCAGGCCTTTCTGAAATGAGAATTAGCTACTCTAAGTGATTCAGTATTTTAAATAAACACACAGTAAACACATTGAAACAAATAGGGGAAATAAAGCAACATAGTTTTGTTACCTAGCATGATAAATGGAATCCCCAGGAAAGTAGAGTTGTATTTTCCGCCAGTCAAATTGATGATTCCAGCAGCAGTTAGTGTGGAAAGGCTGATAGTCACCAATCCAAGGAGACCAAGCCAAGGCTTGCTGCGCACACAGTCCTGCATAGAGCAACAAAGGATGGCCAGGGAGACCACTAAGACAAGGCTTGTAATCAGGTACCGCTCTGAAACCCTGCTGGTTTGTTGAAAATCCTCCCCCAGTGATGAAGAGGTGAACGGGTACATTTTGACTTCCCTATTTAGTCTCTGAAAACTTTCCACAGTCTCACAGAAAATAGATTCCCACTTTGGTGCAACTACTTCATTTAGAGAGCTGATTGCTTGGAGGTAATATGTGAGCTGGATGGCCTCAGCGGACTTAACTCGATCTTTGCTGTGAACTGTGACACCACCCAACTGGTGTCCATTGTACACTTCCCTGCCATCCTTTAATTGTGTGATGGGATAAGTGATGATAAAGTTTGTTCGATTTAATGAGCGAGCTGCCTTCAGTTCCTCCAAAATATGCACTATATCATCCACTATGCAGGTCTTCTCATTGCTCAGCATGCATATGTGGGCAAATGTGTAATTAAAACCCGGTCTTTGGACTTGAATCCTTTTCACTGCAGAATGCAACTGCAGGAGAGAAAGAACAGACAATAAAACTCAGATACAATATATATGTTGACTTTTACTTTATACATGTTTGTTTTACAGTCATACTGACATCCGTCATTAGTACCTATCATTCGGTTACAATCAGGAATAATTAAACAAATATAATATGTTTATAGGTTGGATTATACAATGCTTACTACAGTATATTAACCATGTACACTAAAAATGAAAATACTGTACCAGCTCTTTTAACCATTAATGCTTTCAAATAGTTGAGGTGTCATGATTTCTGTGTATGTAAAGGATTTCTTGTACGAAGACTAAAAATAGACTATTTTTTTTTTTTAACAATTGTGAAAGAAATATTATTAGAGCAACATTGCCCCAGTTATACTGTCTGTCAAATTAAGTCCTCTCATAGTCAACTTTCACTAGTTGGCCTTTCAAATTGTTATTTGAAGTACTGTACAGTAACAAAGGGAAATTCTGAGACACCACAAAGCCTACATAGGACCCCTGTACTGATCATATTTATTTTTCATAGATCTGTTAGGGAATTTAACATTGTAACTGGAACAATAAATAATGCTTAGCTTTTTGCTAAAGATGGGTACAAATGTATAAACCTCCCTCACCTGTATGTACAGTATAGTACATTTTGCAGTGATTAACAAGAAATATTTTTTTTTTTAAGAAATATGAATAGTATTTTGAGGAATTTAGTGCTTAGACAGGATATAATACAACCAGAGCAATAGAAAAGAAAAGTATCACCTGTGAGCACATTTACATTTCTCAGACAGGTCTGCAACCCTGTGTTTCCCCATCATCTCTTGGCATACAATGATTCCACTGCAGCAAGGGATTCTGGGAAATTACATGCAAATGAGCATACCGTGTCACCTTTTGCTTCTTATCCTTTTTAACATAGACACAAGTTTTGCCTGCCCTATTACACAGCTTTTCAGCACAGCCCCGGTTAACCTACTCAAGGGCAGCTGTTTCGACTTTGTGGGTCTCATCAGTGTAGGGATGGTTTTAGGGATGGTGATGCTGGCTTTGCCAATGTAAAGCTGGAATAGGTTTTAACCACACATTAAATTAGTTATGGTGGGTTAAAAAAGTGACAAAACCCCTCCACCGTAGCCGTGTATGCTAAGAGATAGTGGCGAAAGCCAGGGGTGCATGCCAATTTCTTTGGTGGATTGTTTTAAAAACACTGTCAATTTTTCTATAGTTGAGACATGCAACATCTTTGAATGAACTCGAGTAAGCAAAAAAAAAAAAGGAAACCTTTGGTGGGCTATGGAGCATTGGACTGATCTGTACCCACATTTTCAGAGAAGCAGCTGTCTTTCAGAACACAAATCGAGCATGACAGTATTTTGCAGTTCCTTACACTTTCATAATCAGGCTTATCAAGGAAGTTTAATGGACTAGATCTATATCTGCTGATTGGTAGAGATGGGCAAATCCACCCAAATCCGTTTCCCGGATTTTCTCGCATTTTCCCCCCAAAATCCATTTGGCGGTGTAAAATCCGCAAACGAATTTGGTCGATTTTAATCCACGCAGATTTATAAAAAAAACCTGACATTGGATACAACCCATGGATGGATTTGTAGAATCCAATCCTTGGGATTCCGCAATCCATTGGTGGATTCCTGGAATCCTGCTGAATCCTGGTTGCGGAATCCATGGCGTGTATTGGTAATAATAGTTAAAAATCCAAAAAAACGTCAATTGCCCTTTTTGAAATCCTTGGACCAAAGGAACCGGCCGATCTGCTGCGGAGCAAAATTTGCCAAAGAAATTTGCCCATCACTATTGAAGTCAATGGGGAAGTTTTGACAAAAACAGCCCTATCGATCACTTCTGCAGATATAGAATAAGCCTAATTTTGTTACTGTAGGCTTCTCTGTGTTGAAGCCTTCATGGCAAATGTAATTAAGTGATATATTGCTCCCTACTGCCACTACAGAGGATTATAATTCATCCTGTCATGTACTGGGTGATCAATTACACCCAGTTTTCTAGTCATTATTATATAGAATGTTACTATTTTTTTAATCATGTAGTATCTATTCTTTAAGATATTCTCTGAGATTGTAAAGATTGTGGCAAAAGTACTTTTGGTTTTCATTGAGCGCCTGTCAAGATGTTTTTCTTTTACCCATGGACAGTATCTCTACATCTCTATAGACAACTAAAGAAGATGATAAAACAAGATCTTTACAGTATACAATAGCTTAAAATTAATTCAATTGTGATACATTAATATCCTCTTACAATACTTCTTCCTATTTTGGGATTTTTTTAAAAGGAAGAGTATTTAAAGGCAATTTATGGCAGATTCTTCCTGGTGAGTTCAGTTATCTCTCTTGAGAACTAGACCAAATTAATTGTACTTTTTTTCATTTCTTGGTGTAAGCTGATTATGATCCTAGGGTGAGTAGTGATTGAAGTCAGCATGCACACTAATGCAATGCAGTCTTCCAGAGCAGAAAATAAATAACACAACTGACATACAGTAAGAGCTAAAAAATGGTCTTTACATTTTTCTTTTAATTTGCACATATCTAAATAGTCATTCCACATTTTTTAAGGTACTTTCACTTTCGACATCCACAGAAAATGGAGCGCCATTTTGCATCGTCATACAATTGGAGAAATACTGAATATTTTGTAGCCACAGGACAATGTGCATACAGTATATTATTTGAAGAAGTCAAACTATAATTATTTTTATTGGGTAGACTTCTACTAGCCATATTACTCCTAAAGGTATATACGTTTGTTGCAAGTTGTGCTATATTAAGATGAATCAACATGAGAGTTTATCATAGTTTCATTGTTTTGCACACACTTTTACTATATATTCTTCCCATGTACAGAATAAACTTGCAAGATTTTGTAGAACTACAACAATGAGCCAATGGACCATTGAAATGTACCCCAACTTGCAATAACCCTATATTCATTAAAAAAATTATTGCAGAGGAATGCGATAATATACTGTAAGTATTGGGAGGTGCACAATCCAATGACTGATAAGCTTTATTCTACGCTTGCAGCCTCCACAACACCTAATTTCCCCACATCCAATTCCAAATGCACATATACCTACAGGACATGCTCTACAACTTTCCAATTTTCACATCTTAGAACCTCTCCTCTTTACCATCTCTTTCTTACAGACCTCCCTATACACGTATAACAGTGCACTTTCATCAGTCTTAGACAAGACAGCTCCTGCCACTACATATCACCCCTGACAATTGAAGCCACAAATGTGGCATACACACTTTACCTGCTACCTCCAAAAGTGTTTATGCACTGCTCCTTCACTATACATTTATACTTTCCTCATACAACACTGCCTTTTCCCTTGTCAAGCTAATCTACTTTTTCTCATCTTTCATACAAACTCTGTCCTCTAAGCAAGGGGTGCGTAAACTTTTTTGTTTGCACCTTTCTGCCCGCTCTTGCCCCATGCTCGCCCCCCCTCCATTTCCTTACATTTCCTCCGGCATCGGTGCCGCAATTTGATATTACAACGCATTGTCATTTGACCCTACTGCAGCCTTTTACTCTGCGATGTGCCACTGGAAAGGTTAGAGACATACAGAGGCTTTTTGCACGCTCCCCATGGATTTTATTTAAATGTTGTGGGGAAGAACGCAGAGTCTCTGTAAGCACTGTGCCCCTCCCAGAAAAGTTTGCACCTCCCTGTTTGCGCATCCCTGATCTAAGACTCGACGCCTATTTGCCATTGTTAACTCCCTTTTATGGCCAACTACAGCAGCACCCCCTTCCATCTTCATTGCCACCTACTTAACAGATAAGGTTGAGACTATCAGACATTATGGAGCCTATGCTATAAACCCCGATAAACATTTTTGCTGTGCTGTTTACACCGCCAGTTTTGACAGCATTGCTATCACGGTATTCAGAAAGCCTCGATTACCTGTGATAGCAAAATTCACAAAACTGGCGAGTAGCCAGAGGCGTGATGATCGCCTCTCTGAAAAGGCCTTACCCGACAATTTCTTTTAGCTGCAGAGAGAGCTGCTCAGAGAGAGCCGCCTCTCCCTGCGCAAATCTCGCCAGCGATTAAAAGTTATTAATATAAATTTGAATACTAGTGTAGATGAGCAGGGGGTCTCCGGAGCAGAACCCCCTGCTTCCCGAGATAGAGGCCCCATTATAGGCTGCCGGTATCTCCTATGCATTTAAATGTATTGCGTCCCGTGACAATGGGATTTAAATCCATAGGAGATACCGGCACTCCTTAACGGGACCTGTATCTCGGGAAGCAGGGGTCCCCGGACCTCAAATCAATAAGGTTCTGCTCCGGAGACCCCCTGCTACAAAACATTAGTATTAACATTAAAATTAAAAATCAATTTTGTTACCCCTGCTTCCCGAGTTATAGGCCCTGGTATTTAAATCCCCCGGTCAAGTAACGCGAAAGCTTTAAAAATAGCGGCGGTACCGGCACCTGATGCCCCATACCAGGACCTGTAACTCAGGAAGCAGGGGGTACCTGAGGCTGAAATCAAAGCAGTTCAGCTCAGGAGACCCCCTGCTCCTTCACACTATTAATAAAAATTACATTAAAGCAGATTCATTACCTTAGCGCCTATCCGCTAAGGTAATGAAGGGGTTAAGGCACAATAGCAGCTTTATTGGGGGCAGAGGGGGTGAGTGAAGGGGGTACTTGGCCCTTCACTCAGCCCCTCTGCCCCCAATAAACATTACAATATGTATTAACCACCAAAACACAACCCACCCACCCCCTATGTCCCCACATAAAAGCATTTTTTCATTTTTAATGCACAGGACTGATACCAGAGGCCAGAGGAGTTCCTCGGGTGGTCCCCGCGGGTCCCCGCGGGCCTCCAGGTGGTCTTCGCGGGTGTCTGGGGGTCTTTGGTTGGTTCCCGTGGGTGTCTGTAGGCCTCCTGATGGTCTCTGCGGTGTCTGGGGGTCCTCGAGTATTTCCCATGGTTATCCGTGGGCCTCCAGGTGGTCCCTGCGGGTGTCCGGCAGCCCAAAGAGAATTCCTAGGTGGTCTCCGCAGGTGTCTGGAGGTCCCTGCCGGCCTGCAGCACCAATCCTTTACAGAAAAAATAAAAAGTGCAATACATGGATATAAATACACCCACCCCCCCAATGCATACAGTACAGTAATGGGCAAAATGGGTATAGTGGGCACGGGTGGGTGGTTAGGTCTCCCTGGTGGGTTGCGGGGGAGGGTGGGTTAACTATAACAGTTAAATACCGCAAAGGTGGTTAAGGGGTTAGGCACCATTAGATTGTATTTTTTTATTGTATTGTTTCTAGCAACGAAGGACATGGACGGTGATGAGGATGAGGACGCCCTCCATGCTGGCAGGGGTGAGTGCAATTTTATTTACTTTACGATGCTGGTTGATGTTTAATTTTAAAGGAGCAAATGCACTATTAGTCATATGTGGATAATAGTAATTTTTCCCATTAATGTACTGTATGCATTGGGGAGGGGGGGGGAGGATTTATATCCATGTATTGCACTTTTAATTTTTTCAAAACAGGATTGGTACCACAGGCAAGTGGGGACCCCCAGACACCCGCGGGGACCCCTTGGAGGCCCACGGACACCCACATGAACAACTAGAGGACCCACAGACACCCACGGGACAACCTAAAGGCCCACAGACACCCACAGGGACTACCCGAGGACCCCCACCGATCTTGTGCATAAAAAATTAAAAATGCTCTTATGTGGGGGCACAGGGGGTGGGTTGTGTATTTGTGGTTAGTACCCCCTTCATTCACCCCCTCTGCCCCCAATAAACCTGCTGTTGTTCCTTAACCCCTTCATTGCCTTAGTGGTTAGCCGCTAAGGTAATGAAGTTGCTTGTAAATGCATTTTTCATGCATCTGATTCATGCTGGGGGCCTCCAGTGCTCATATTAATGGTTATCAGCACCGGATATTCCCAGCATCAATCCGAGGCAGGAAAATGCATTTTTTTCTAAGTCCTCTCTCGTCACTTCTCGGCTGCTTCTCACCACCCTCATGGCAACTTTTCATGGTGGGAAGATTTTGAGAGGAAATCGCCATTCTAGAGCCTCGATTGGCCCTGATAAACTACTCGAGGCTACTTGAATTGCACGATGTGAAAACCTGCTGATAAGTGGCTTATCGCTGCTCGGTTGGCGATTTATCTCTTAAAAAATGCAGAAAAGTACTTTTATCAGTGACTTATCGGGGATTACTGAATAGCTGTAGGTGTTTTTGGTGAAAAGGCCTCGATAAGTGGCTTATCAGCGCTTATACCATAGTTCCCTAAATGTCTTCACGTCATGCTCCAAATGCACTGCCTTCCTCACTCTACATACCTATATCCACCCTCAGCTCATTTCTTCTGTGCCAGAGGAGGATATCTCGTCACACCCCTCATCCCTCAACCTGCCTCCTTTACCTTATTCCCTCACATCTTCTTCTCTCCCTCCTTGACACACTGAAACCCCACCCAAACTCACTTTTTTTTAACCTTTCCCTCACCTATGGCACATTCACATCTTCATTTAAACATGCACTCATCCCGCACATTCTAAAGAAACCCTTCCTTAACCTGGCCTTTCTCTAACTACAACCTTACCTCTCTTATCACCTTTGCCTCCAAGCTACTTAAGATACTTGTATACAACTGCTGGACTCACTTTATCTCCTCCAACTCCCGTGTTGACTCCCTTTAATCTGGCTTCTGCCTTCCACACCACTGAGACAGAACTAACAAAAATCCCCACTCCAATCCATTACAGATTCTGCTGCCAGACTCATCTACCTCACTCACCCTTCCACATCTGCTGCTCCACTATGCAAATCCCTACACTGGCTTCAAATATCCTCTAGAATTGAATGAGAACTCCTTGCTCTGACAGAAAAATGCCTTAACAATGCTGACCTCTAACACCCAGCCATCTTCTCCCTGCTGTTTGTCACCACCTAATATCCACACCTCCAAACCTTAATGGAACCAGCTGTGACACCTTTTGTTTCAACTTTGTCCCTTATTCCCTCTAGATTGTAAACTCTTCCGATCATAGCCATCATTACCGTTATATATGTTTGTGCTTGTTTGTTTTCTTATATATAGGTCATGTGGTAATTGGTGCGTCACAAAAATAAGCTCACAAGTGTATGTCTATTTAGAGTGAATCCAATGTCCATTACATATAATTACAGAGGTAGTCACCCCAGGGAGAAGTGGGGACCTAGTGGTGTCCATACAGCTACCACATAGAACAGTCCCTACTGAAACATCACCAACCCATGGGGTATGATACATAAACAATCCAACACTAGAAAGGTAATAGCAGAATGGCTGGTGCCCTTTACCTAACTGTGTAATTCCAGATAGGATAGACTCTCCAGCGTGCAGTCCTCAGGAATGAAGTTCAGAACATGTAGGAGAAGGAGGAGCATAACCATCGCATCCAAAGTGCAAAAAATGAATTCGGGCAACTCCCAATGAAATAAAAACAATGTAATTTATTTAATCAGCTTAGCAATGGGCTAGGAAAACGCACCAATGCGTTTCTTCGAATAGGACTTCCTCAAGGGGAATTCATTTTTTGCACTTTGGATGCGGATGGTTGTGCTCCTCCTTCTCCTACATGTTTTCTTATATAGCATGTTATTCTGTTTATGTACTTTACTGTATATCCTGTTCTCCCATTATGCCGCGCTGTGGAATATGCTAGTGATTTATAAATAAACGATTCTTATGTAGCAGAGTCTCCCTGTCACGGGAGACCAGGCAACTACACCTTTATACCAGGATAATTTCAATGAGCAAAACGAGTTAATGAAATAAATTGTAAATTTATTCATAGGCAAAGGCAAACACACAATGTTACACAATTTACAGCAAAAAGCACACTTACTTGGGCATTGGGGGTTGAAAACAAACTATACTTTCCTAGGTGTAGGGGCTTATTACCGAAGCTTACCCTAAAAAGTCTTAGAAGGGAAATCACCATGCCGTTCCAAATGTCCCAGCTCCCTCTCACTCTCCAAAGGGCTGCAGTTCACTTACTGCTTAGAGTCTTAGAAAACTTTTAGAGAGCCGTAGAAATCTGGAAAACTTAAAACTAACTTAGAAACTTAGAAGACCCTTAGAAACAGAAAATCTGACCTGCGCACAGGTTTTTAAAACTTCTCAGGTTCATTAAAACCTACAGCCCAATCAAAAATCCGGAGAAAGTTCTCAGCAGCTAATCAGAGTAGGGCTCATTTGGATGATGATGTCAGAGAAAGGGGCATGGCTATCTGCAGAGCAGACTCCGCAGAGTGGCAGAACCCATATGGCTGTTTCCCCTGTTCCTCCTTGCAACCAAATGGTCTATATCCTGGATTGCTTTTGAAGCTAGAAAGCTGGGTAGACATTAGGTCTACTATGCATGGATTTTTATACATACAATATAACACCCTCTGAACCTTTCTTTAATAAAGTATAATCCTTACACTTTTATGCTGCTAAAATGTCTAAGTCTTTTTGGTGATGAGGGATAGAATGAGAACTTGTACTTTTTAGTCCCACTAGCCATATGCCTCACACTCTACAAAGCCTGACTTTTAGACTTTAACAAAACCTCAGTCTTATATATAACTGGAGCACCCCTGAATCCCTATACTGGGTTCAGGGTGATCTGGGCATCCACATTAAGGTAGGGACCCCTTGACAGTTTCAGGGACACCTCACATCCCTATGCCCCTTTTACCTTTCTGGGTTGTGCTGAAGCAGGGAACTTAGTGGTGAGTCACACCATATACAGATGCTGGGTGACCTGGGCATTAAATGAGTATCCCCCCTTAATCTAGGGACCTCTTGACTGTGTCAGGGACACCTTACATCCCTATGACCTTTTTACTTTTCTGTTCTGTGCTGAAGCAGGGAACTTGGCGTAACTGTTTTCTAGGGGGGATTTTGACCAGAGGTCTGTGCATATATTTCTCCAACCACCCTGCCCGCCCCTTAAACTCATAGCCGGTGAATCTCCACTGATTAGCACTCCTGGAAAGGTAGAACACACATACATTATTTATCATTGCACAATCACATACATTTCATGTACAACCCGTGGGTCCAAGAGCTTACACTCTAAACCAACAAATATGGTTCAGAGGTAACCAGCCGGGCATAATACCTTTATTGATGGCCTGGCTACCCCATCACCGTCACACCCCTTCCTTACCTCCAGTGAGGGGGAACTGCTGGGTTGCCGCCGGAGCTCCGCACAAGTAGGGGGAGGTAGCGGCAGCCATTTCAGCTGCCACGCATGCACAGTTGCGATCGGTGCGGTGGCCATCTTGTAATGGCTCCAACAGAAACCAGGGACTATAATACCCAGCATGCTTTGCAAAGAAAAGGCGAAAGCGGCCATCTTCGATTGAGGATATCCTACACAGGACCAGAAAGGATAGGCAGTCCTGGCCGAGGCAGCAAAGGAAGAGGACGTGTCCACGGAGCAAGTAAGCCCCTGGACTAGGCCAGAACTTTTCCCTAAGGCCCAAGTTAGGTCCCAATCCCTACTAAGAGTAGTGTTGTATGGAAGGTCCTAGACAGGGACCCTCCCTCTTAGAGATTCCTAACCCAAGCCACCGCGCCATCGGACGCCCATGCGGCAACCTGCGGCCTGCAGACGAGATTGCACGAGACCACCCCCTGTAAGGCGTGAGGGGAATTTTGCAGACCCCGCATCGTGGGACCACCGATGTGGCTCTGCTAACAGAGGATCCCCATAATTCCCTGGTCATAGCAAGGAAGGTACCCACATGCACCACCACACCTCAGGAAAGGTTTCCCTACCTTCACACACTTTGGGGTGGAAGTCGTTCTGTGGACACCGGGGTTCTAGGTGCCCAGGGCATCCTCAGTACTTTGGGGGAATCACACAGGGGTGTTGGGTATTGTACTACTGTATTGTAATATTACTGATTTGTATATTGAGTGTGGTGTATGCTCTATGCCATTATAGTAAAGCCCTGTTATAATTATAGTGTTGTATTGTTATTACTAGACTATTGAGTCCTATGAGGAATCATTCCGCTTACGCTGGGATCCCTCATAATGTAGGTGGAGGCGCTGCACAGCAAGGAGAAAGAACTCACCCCAGGCTCCCACCTGCGGAGGCTTAGGCCTCCTGTGAGCAAGCAGGTAAAGCAGCATGCGTAGTTGCCGCGTAGTTTCCCTTAGGCATAGGGAAAGGGGGCTACACTTATAATAGGTATGAACTCGATTCTTGCAGATGTCAATAGGACTAGCAATTTCTAATACAGTTTTTTCTTACTGATTGCTTTATAAATTACATACCAGATACTTAATACTGTATGTGTAATTGGCCTGCCTTTTTGTAACCATGGTTAGATAGATTCGTTATGCATTTGTTTATTTTATGTGATAAACAAAAATAATGTTACTCTGTACCATCTTAAAATATAATTAAAGTATGCTATGTTTAAAGTGCAAATTTGTTACTATATTCTGTGTTGCATAGTAGATAATAAATGTGCAAACCGGAGCAAAGATGATAGGTCTCCCTTTTTTATATTCTCATATTTTTCAAATTCTGAAAAACCATTCACACCCACCCTGAATTTAATAATACATTAAATTACTATCTTGTCCAAAATGCACTGTATTTTTGCTTTGAAAGTTGTAAGTATTTGAAACCGGGTTTAACATGAAACTATCAATCAACCCGTAACGAATCAATGTCACCCTGCTGATGTAATGTTGCACATTTACAACATATAGATGTAGCCTGACTCAATTTCCCCAGAGCCACAGAACAATGCACTTGCTGTAGGTTTAGGGTAGTAACCTCCACAGAAGCCGCAGTAATTACACTTTAATTGAGTTGCTAGGAAAAATGGGATATAAACCCCAAACTAGTACTCAAGTACTGCTGGCACAATTAAATCCTTGAATCCTTGAAAAATTAATTGGATGAAGTTGGACAGAAAAGCTGTGTATTCTCATCCATTAATTGAGTGGCTGCTTTCCCTATGGCAGGGGAGGGTCATGGCCAGCTTCTCCCTGCAACCCAGTTGCAGAAAAAGTAGCCTGTAAATGGGCTACATCTGTATTAATTCTACATTTGCCAAATTACAAATGATGTTGATACAATTGCATGATATTTGTTTTCTTGTAAGGTGCTGACAATGTATACAGTGCAGTACAAAGTATTTTGCACGCAAAATGAGTATTGAGCTGACACTGGGATTTAAACAGGATTTATCTAGGTTCAAAGGCAGTGACATTGCCACTGAGCTACTTCTTCAGCCCATGTATATTTCCATCAGTGGCACTTTGCAATGCTCTTGATTTATTAATGAGAAATGTGTTTTTACATTTGACAATTTAACAGGACTGTACTTTGAAAATTCACCATGAACAGTAACATTGCTTAAAAAAATAAACTATTATTTTAGTTAAAAAATATCCCTGATGCTTTTTTTTATAGCAAAATGACTGCCATAGCATGACATCATCTAGAGCTTATACATCACAAAAGGCAATTAACCCTTCCCCAACAGTACTTATTCTATCAATTATTGCATGCTACAAAACCCATTTTACAGATTAATTATCTCCTTCTTAGATCTTTAGAGCAGCAATTCCATACACCAATTCACGTCTGGGGTTGAGTGCCTTTATTTCCAAGAAATCTGTTCCAGGTCTCGTGGTTTGCTGCCTGTTAGATATTTTAGAAACAACGGTACCAGTTAAATGATGAGTAGCTTTGAAATACGACTCACTTAATAATAGCAGTGATCAATTTTTTTTCAATGCAATAAGCAGCTCGTATTAAAACCTGAGAGATGCTTTATCATGTTAATCTGCTGGTATCATGCCTTGTCCTGTACATTATCAACTCAACTAATAATAAATTAATTTATGCCAGAATTCTGGCAAGACGTCAGTACCAGGCTATAGATCTACTTACCTGATCCTTTGAACTAGATCTGTAGGATAGATAGTTCATTACGCTAATTCCTAATCATTCTAATTTATTTGACAAAAGGGTTCACAGAGTACCTATGGCAGTTTTGCAGTTAGACATTGTTCCTTCTATCTAACTAGCCATGGCAAACATTTTTAAAGCTGTTTTGGCTGGAGATGTTCCACATGTCTGCAATAAGGGATATACAGCGTGATTTAAAAAAAATATTTATTTTTTATTTTAACTATCCTGCGATAGTTAATAAACGCACATGTGATAGTTATGCAGTACATTTCTGCATATCTTTCGTTCAAGAATAGGGGTTCTGTCCCTACTGAGAATAGTTGACGGAGTTAATGCAGCATAAATATAGGGCTTCCGTAGGTACCCAAGAAGTGTTTGCTGTTTCCCAAATTGTGTATTTACTGTAGTCCTTATTCACGAATAGAAGATATACAAGAATTTGTGGGAAGTTACAAAACAGAAAAAAAAGCTCTCGACGCAGTGGAGCAGTTCTGTATCGATTTTATTATGTGGAAAACTAGAAAAATTGCCCCAAAGTATAAACTGGATTTAGAAACCCCTCTGCTTCATCTATAGTATATGTTTCAAAGCCTCTCAGGTGCAAACCTGTGGCAAATAAAAGCTCCACAGAAAGAAATAGGATTTTTTGCTTTGATAAATCTGATGCACTTTTGTGTTTCAAAATTGAAGTGCTAAAAAGTACAGTAGTACAAGCCTTCATAAAATATGCGTTGTATAAACAGTGTGAAGGTCGTTATGTATGTATGTCTTTATTTATATAGCTAAATAGTATAGTCTATCAAACCTATAAATGTACAAATATAAGCTGTATACTTACTTAAAGAATACCGGTGCTCCGTGGTTCAGCTAAACAACCTATCTGGTGTAGTTCCAGAGTATATGAAAGAAAGTGGAGGATCCAGGGCACTTCAGATTTGTAGAGAAGAAATATATTCTTTTGTGTGCCACTAAAAGAATACATTTCTTCTCTGCAAATCCGAAGTGACCTGGGTCCTCCACTTTCTTTTATTTATATAGCGCCATTAATGTACATAGTGATTCACAGCAGTAATACAATCATATAAATAACAAGTAATACAAATAACACATAATGGGAAGAAGTGCTTCAGACATAAAAGTGACACTTAGGAAAAGGAGTCCCTGCTCCGAAGAGCTCACAATCTATGTGACTTCATACAGGTTTATACTAGTTTTGATTTCAAAGCCTCTTCAACTATTTTTATTTGCAGCACAGATAAAAAAAATTAGTACTGTACATGACATGCAGAGGTAAATGTTATGTGCAATTCATTTTTGTGCACCAAAATATTTGATATAATTAATTTTTCACGCTTAAGGCGCACATTAAGAAAAATAAAGTGAAGACATTGGTGAAATTAAATTAAATGAGATTTTTGTGCGTCAAATTTACTGCAATAATGTGATTCTTAGAACATGGGCCTCAAAGTCTTTTGGCTGAAAAATGGAGGCAAAAAATCTGTAGCAAATTTATCAGTGGGATTTTTCTCTTCGATAAAAGTATTAACAGTATTAAACCAATTTTCGCCAAGTTTTGCAGCCAGAAGACTTTGATACATAACACCCTAATACTGTAGTTCTCTGTGTCAGGTCAACCATTATATTTGTTCTGTTAATCCAAATAAGATATTCTTAGTCAAATCTATCATAATTTACATGACGACAGCCATGTGCTGACCTAAACAATGATCTTTGAAAAAAGTCTTGTATAAATGAAATAGTGAAAGGGTCTTATGACTCTGTATACAAATAATGTATAAATGTACAAATATAAGCTGTATACTTGCTTAAAGAATACCGGTGCTCCGTGGTTCAGGGAAACAACCTGTCTGGTGTAGTTCCAGAGTACACTACCGACACAATTTATTCGAGCAGGGCTAGTTCCGCAAGCCGGGGGATGCCCCGGCTTGCTAGCCCCACTCCCTCGGCGTGCCGCGCGTCACCGATGCGCGGTCACGCTTCATCGGGTGCCTGCGCCCTCTGCGCGCATGCCCAGGGCTCCCCGAGGGAGCCCTGGTGTGCCGTGATCTATGGGACGGCGGTGGGGGGTTCCGGGGGGCCCGGCGGACCCGGAGAGGCGAGGGAGAAGCCCCGATCGGAGGGCCGCTCCTCCGAGGCTTCGGCACGCGTTCGGGACACCCCGGCGCGCGCCCGGTTACTGTCGCGGCCGAGACCGGGCAAATGCTCGAATAAACTCGGCCGCGACAGTATATGAAAGAAAGTGGAGGATCCAGGGCACTTAATGGTGCTATATAAATAAAAGAAATTGGAGGATCCAGGGCACTTCGGATTTGCAGAGAAGAAATGTATTCTTTTGTGTGCTACTAAAAGAATACATTTCTTCTCTGCAAATCCGAAGTGCCTTGGATCCTCCACTTTCTTTTATTTATATAGCGCCATTAATGTACATACTGTAGCGATTCACAGCAAGTAATACAAATAACACATAATGGGAAGAAGTGCTTCATACATAAAAGTGACACTTAGGAAAAGGAGTCCCTGCTCCGAAGAGCTCACAATCTATGTGACTTCATACAGGTTTATACTAGTTTTGATTTCAAAGCCTCTTCAACTATTTTTATTTGCAGCACAGATAATTTCTTTTAGAACTGTACATGACATGCAGAGGTAAATGTTATGTGCAATTCATTTTTGTGCACCAACATATTATAGAAAATTATTTTTTCACGCTTAAGGCGCACATTAAGAAAAATAAAGTGAAGACATTGGTGAAATTAAATGAAATGAGATTTTTATGCGTCAAATTTACTGCAATAATGCGATTCTTAGAACATTGGCCTCAATGTCTTTTGGCTGAAAAACGGAGGCAAAAAATCTGTAACAAATTTATCAGTGGGATTTTTCTCTTCGATAAAAGTATTAACAGTATTAAACCAATTTTCGCCAAGTTTTGCAGCCAGAAGACTTTGATACGTAACTCCCTAAAACTGTAGTTCTCTGTGTCAGGTCAACCATTATATTTGTTCTGTTCATCCAAATAAGATATTCTTAGTCAAATCTATCATAATTTACATGACAACAGCCATGTGCTGACCTAAACAATGATCTTTGAAAAAATTCTCGTATAAATGAAATAGTGAAAGGGTCTTATGACTCTGTATACAAATAACCAGCAATTAGGAAAATGGATTGTTGCAAGTACAGTACAGTACCGATCTGGGCAGCCTCATATTTCCTAGTGATAACACAACACATTCCGTTATGATGCACAATATCACAAAGTAGGGAGCTGCAAACTTACAAAGAAAATCGGGTTGCTAACAATTATATTTACAAAAAGTCCTGGTTAAATTGTCAAATTTGGCCATTTAATTTCCATTCTCTATAGCTATAGACAACACCCAGAGCCTGAAATATGACTTTTGTTGGAAAGAAGGGAGAGAGATAGACACATACTCTATGTGGAGAGATACCTGAGAACACATCGGAGATATCTGGGAGATATGCTATTTTAAATCATTTGTATATTTAAATTACATTATTTCCAATGTTTCTCTTTCACTCATCTAACAATTTTTTTGGGGAAGCTGTCCCATTTTGCTAAATTCTTTGTAATTATGGCAAGATTTGTTGACAAACATTTACCCTCCCCTTTCTGTGTTTCTGGAACTGTTACAATATAGCATGACACCCTTCTTTCAACAATATGGTAACTTACAATATAACATTCTAAACAAATTCTAAAAGATCTAAGCAATTTATTGGGGGATTTACAGTTGTAAGGTAATCCTGTAAGTAGATGTTATTTTAACTTTCTTGAGACAGTGACATTATGCATTTCCATGCAGAAAAAAGATTATAATTTAGAAAGGGTTTATCTAGTCTTCTAATTCACTTTTCAAATAACTATAATATTGTGCTGCCATATTAATGTTATATATTTTAATTGAAGTATTTTTGCCACAATATCAAATGGAATAAATATTTGATAAAATTACCTTCTTTATAATGATGTGCATGTTTTGCAAGCTACTGACATATTCATTTTGCCAGTGAATATAAAAATGAGCAATGCTCAACATTGTATTGTGAATTAAAGTGAATAAAGGCGCTAGCTACTTAACATTAAGTGACAATAAATACAAAATTCAGTGCAATAAAGTGGTGAGCTAAATAAAATAAAACCAAAATGGTAAGCAGATATTATAAAACCCTGCTCAGACCCTCTGGTGGAACCTGTTTCACGGGTTCCAGGGAGAAAGATATGTTTCAGACAGTCCAGGGGGAGCACATATGGGAAACAAAAGACAAATAAAAAACAATTTAAGTGCAGACGTTTTGGATAAGGAGATCAAAGATGTGTTGAAAATCTTGGCTCTAAAGGTGAATCTACTCATAAGATGGTTGTGGTTATAAATGCAGTTAGCAGATAGGGCAGCTACCCATAAGGATATACTGGTGTGTGGGATTCCCTCCAGGCACGTCTCGTCAGTTGGGGGATGGTATATGTAGAGGAGAAAAACAGCACTACATAGCGCGATCTGATATAAACTTTATGTAAAAATTGATAAACATATAAAATGTGCACTTACAATGTGCTAGTTAAAAGTAAGCATTTATCACAATCAATGTGAAATCTGTGGGTACTGTGCAGCTGTCACCGCCTCCCCTCGCCGTTCCGGAGCTCCTTCGCCTGCACCTCAAGAGTCCACCTTCTCTCAGTGTTTCCTCCGGTGCGTGTGACGTCACGGTTCTGTGGGTGGTGAAGCTAGGGGTCCCTCACTGATCCAAGAAGCCACTCTACGCGTTTCGCCCAGCTCTTGGAAGCTGTGTATGGCTTCGTCAGGAGTGTATCAACATTGACAGGATTAGTGTAATTTGAGTTTGCCAAAAACGTATGTTTTCAATTAATTGTTTGCTTAATAGATTTGGCTTTGGTTCACTAAATCAATTTGAGCACTTATCTTTACTCTAGAGTGACCACACCTCTCCAGATTTCCTGGATAAGTCATTATTTTCTATTGCCAATCACTAAACTTTCTCCTTTGCAGAAATTGGAGCGTCTATTCATAGTAAATATTTTAGCTTTAAAGGCAGGTGATGCCTTAAAGACGTTAAGTAATTTGAATGATCTTAAAGAAAAAACAATATATATAAAAAATATTTAAAGAATGTTAGAGTTAGAGTAGACCAGTGACATGTAATTTATGATACAGGAAAATCCAGGTATCATCGATATCCTGTGATTTCACAAGACTAATTGACTAGTGGCATACATATTTCTAACATGATATACAGATGCAGATTTGAACATTTCACGCGTTGTATACCTCGGAATACCATGTTATGGCACGTCATTATCGTGTGTTGACTCGTGTTTTATTGAGTGTAGAAAATGGCATTTAAATGTTCTGGTTTTTAAACACCTGCAAATTGACACAGTACTGTACTGTACACATTACAATTCATTCATTTCTGCCACAGAAACGCGAAGAATTGCACCGAATGAACTCGGGATTCATGAAATTCAAACAAATCAACAGCCTGATTGGCCGCGTGGAGTACAGCAGCGTAAAATGGCTCTGTGATATGTTCAAATAACGGCCGCTGCATCTGTACATATATATATATATATATATATATATGTATATATATATATATAGGGGAGCTTGAGAAAGGACCGTAAGGTCCGAAACGTTGCTTCTTTTTTCTGTGATTACCCCCTGATGCCTGTGTTACTTCATTAAATTGTATTTTTTTTAAATTTGTGAGTGCTCCAGATTCTTTGATATTGGGTATTTATCTATTTTTTGTTGCGTGATGGTGATCCTGGCTGCACTGTGAGCACCACGATTGATCAGATAAGTTTTTTCCTTTTACTTTTTCCCTTTGAGTGCCCTGAACATTCTTGTAGCAGGACTCAGATGTCTTTCACTTTACTGATCATCTGTGTAGGAAAGAAAGCAAACCACTGCATCCCATGGCTGATAGACCTGTGGTAGCCCTGCCACAAGTAATATATAATATACCAGAAAACTGGGTATGCACCTTAACCCCGGCTGTGCTCAAAGCTGTGACCATGCAGCAAGCTTAAGCCTATAGGGAACCATGTTAAAAATGGTTATTGAGGCAAAAAGTGACACTGTGTGCTCATTTGCATGTCATTTCCCAGAATCCCTTGCTGCAGTGGAAGTGCTGTATGCTGGGTGATAATGGGGAAAGGCGGGGTTGCAGACCTGCCTAAGACATGCAGATGAGCATACAGTTATATTTGTATATATATATATATATATATATATATATATATATATATATTGCAAGAGAAAAAGGAGGGACCCCGCATCCACAAGGAAAATAAGTACAACTAAATACCGACACTGGATTAATCCAATATACAGTATACAGTATATATATATATATATATATATATATATATATATATATATATATATATATATATATATATAGTGCAAAATAAATGAGTTCTTCAGTACTCATTTATTCTGCACTATCGCAACTGGACTAACACGGCTATTTCCGTTTTATTATATATATATAATAAAACGGAAATAGCCATGTTAGTCCAGTTGCGATAGTGCAGAATAAATGAGTACTGAAGAACTCATTTATTTTGCACTATATATATATATATATATATATATATATATATATATATACTGTTCTTTAGTACTCATTTATTCTGCACTATCGCAACTGGACTAACATGGCTATTTCCGTTTTATTATATATATATAATAAAACGGAAATAGCCGTGTTAGTCCAGTTGCGATAGTGCAGAATAAATGAGTACTGAAGAACTCATTTATTTTGCACTATATATATATATATATATATATATATATATATACTGTATACTGTATATTGGATTAATCCAGTGTCGGTATTTAGTTGTACTTATTTTCCTTGTGGATGCGGGGTCCCTCCTTTTTCTCTTGCAATATATATATATTTTGCAGGTCTGCAACCCCGCCTTTCCCCATTATCACCCAGCATACAGCACTTCCACTGCAGCAAGGGATTCTGGGAAATGACATGCAAATGAGCACACAGTGTCACTTTTTGCCTCAATAACCATTTTTAACATGGTTCCCTATAGGCTTAAGCTTGCTGCATGGTCACAGCTTTGAGCACAGCCAGGGTTAAGGTGCATACCCAGTTTTCTGGTATATTATATATTACTTGTGGCAGGGCTATCTAGGGTAGGTCTATCAGCCATGGGATGCAGTGGTTTGCTTTCTTTCCTACACAGATGATCAGTAAAGTGAAAGACATCTGAGTCCTGCTACAGGCAGTAATCTGCCGAGGCAATTTCCTCAAAAACCAAGGGTTTAAATTGACAGACTGAACTTTTTACAGAAGAAATCAGCACAGCCTTTTTTTTTTTTAAAGCTTACTTGAACGGTGAGGGTTTCCCAGATAGAGATGGGCAAATGTTCTGCCTAAATCCGTATCTGACACAGATTGGAGAGTTTTTCTCATATTACTGAAAATGCGTCTGATGATTCAGAATCCAACTCCGCAAATTTAATCTGAATCCGAAAATCAGAATTCAAAAAACAGAATCCGAATCCAAAATATCTGTTCCATTTACCCGATTTATGTTAAATCCGATGTTAGATTCTTTATAATCCGAGAATCTGAGCCTCATGGATGGATTTTAAAGTATTCTTGCTGGCCAAATTTGCTGAAATATGACTTCGGATTTCAGCGTGCAGATCGGATTTAGTCTGGAAAGCCATGGAAAATACACAGATCGGATTCAGACAGGTTTGCCCATCTATACTTCCAGAGATGTTCCATGCCCCATGACTCATGGGGACCCTCCAGTTCCCGCAGCCCTGCACCCGGTAAAAAAGGCTTCTCTCCTACGGCTAAGAAAAAGCCACAACGACATTAGATTACTTTGCAGCTTTCTATTGGTGAATGACCCAGATTGTTTGTCATTTTCTTAGAAAACACCTAAGATTTTCTACCTGTAGTTTTCTTAGAAAATGTATGAGCACAGGTAAGCTTAAAAATATATATTTTGGGACACAGAGGCTAGCCCTGTTTTGTATATTTTGTCCTGAATCCATTTAAAACATTCCCTCCTATTACTGCCATATGCTTTCTCTTGCAGGCAGAGTCATACGAGACATCAAGGAATGTGATAAATGTACAGAAGAGAGGCGCACAATACTGAACATGGCGATGGATACAGGAAAACCATGCAGTCCATTAGTTGGTATGAAGAAAATTACACAATTTGTATGAAGTAAGTTGTTACTATTAAAGAATTGAATGGCAGGTACAGTATAAGTTTAAGAAAAGATTGGACTTCTTTTTTAGAAAGGAACATGGGATATGCTAAACAATTTAAAATATATACAGAAATTTGATCACGGGAGCAATCCACTCACTCATCTCGTCTCAATTTGATTACTGCAACTTTCTCTTAGTAGGCATTCCCCTTGTACGCATCTCCCAACTCCAAATCATCCAAAAATACTGCTGCTAGACTCATCAACCTCACTCACTGCTCCACTTCTACTACTCCGCTATGCATATCCATACAATGGCTTCCCATATCCTCTAGAATTAAATGTAAAACCCTAGTAATGACTTACAAAGGTCTCAACGACACTGCCCCCATAACATCTCAGCCCTCATTCACAAATACATACCTAACCGCCCCCTACATTTTGCCCCCGACCTTCATTCTTTCCTCCCACCTTATTACCTCCTCTCACTCCTGCCTACAAGACTTCTCCTGTGCTGTCCCCTTTCTCTGGAATTCCATACTATGCACCAGACTCTCTGCCAGCTTTCAGATATTTAAAAACTCCCTCAAACTCACCTTTTCAAGTAAGCCTACTCGCATGCCTCTAACATCCAACTCCTCTCCCCCTCCAACCAGTGGTGGGCTTAACTTTTGTCACCTGTAGGCTCAGGGGTGGCCCTGCTCCACAGTGTACGACATCATGACATCACAACATCATGTGATGCCTCATTGTCATTGCAATGTGACATCATGGTGTAACATGACGCTGCATTCTCATGGCAATGCACGTCATTTGATGGCACAGTATCATGTGACATCACATTGCCATGATGATGCAATGCTACAGGAGGGGCCTGCTCCGGTAAATGTAAGACACACAAACTCCCCAAAAATTTGCAGACATCCAAAAATGTGCCTCTCTATGCTAAAGCATTCTCAGCTTTATAGGAAAATTGTCCATGCCTCCAACGTATTGGGAACAGCTTTGTGGCTGGACCAATCTCTACCCTACGTAATACCCCTCCCCCCCAAAAAAAAAAACCTTAATGGCTTTTTCTCTCTGACTGTGCCATATTCTAACCTGAGCCACACCTTATACTATAATGAGCAATTACCTTACTTTCTTGTTTCAACCTTGTCCCTTATTCCCGCTAGATTGTAAACTCTCACGAGCAGCGCCCTCATCACCTCTTTGTATCTGTTTGTGAATGTTTGCCCTCACTAGAGATGGGCGAATCTGACGAAATCCATTTCCCGGATTTACGCTGATGTTACCCCAAAATCAGATTTGCGGAGTACAGGATAATCCGCAAACGGACTTGGTCGGTTTTAATCCACCCGGATTCATCTAAATCTGCCATTGGATACAACACATTGACGGATTTGTAGAATCGAATCCATGGATTCAGCAATCCGTTGACAGATTCTTAAGAATCCGCCAACAGATTGCTGAATCCGCAGATTGTGTTCTACAAATCTGTCCACGGGTTTCGGAATCCGCAGAGGGTATTGGTAACAATAATAAAAAATCCGCAAAATGCGAATCGCCGTTTTTGAGATTGAGTCATTTAAATCCATGGAGCAAAGGAACTGGATGAAGGGAACCACTCTCTTCTTTCCGGATCACACAGTTGTGCTACACAATCTACGCGTTTTGCTGTGCTAACTGATAGCATCCTCAGGACGAAGCATCAAAATTAAAAGTGACATCAGAGGCTGTGAAACTTAATTGGTATGTAGTCTGCTTTAGAGACAGAAAATGACATACAGCAGTGGTGTATATATAATATGTTAGTATGTTTACATTTGTCTCACATGGACCAGTGTTAGCATACGGTTCCTTATACAGGTTAAGGTTTTATCAGTCTTTACTACAGTACAAGACAACAACTGGTAACACTGTCACACTCAATAGACCCATATAAGAGTCACTGTGTATGAACAAAGAATGCTGACAACAGTAAACATTATTGTTTATGATTATCATAGATTAACAACACTACTCTATATTTTATGGAACTACAGTATGTATTTTAAAGCATAGCATAGTTAGTATAACATCTAAATTATGACACAACTCCATTTTCATTCCAGAAAAATATTTACTCCAGTATTTTATTTTTGTATTTCTGTAAATATACAGATATGAATGTTTGAGAATATAGCCAAAGTGGAAATACGGAAAATTATACCACATTTGCCGGCTTTCATATTAAAAACAATTAAACGTTTCTAAAAAAAAATATATAGAAAATAATAGCTTAAGGAAGATTATGACATCATTAAATTATGAAAAGATGGATGAGGGTGACAGCTGTCATCACATATATCTTCCTAAGACACTAATGATACATTTTTAAAATGAACATACTTTGAAAAATAACAATGTTCTTTGACTCGTTTAAGATGCCAATAATAATATTATTTTGACTATTTGGATGAAGAATTAGTCTCTTTTAGAGATCATTTATTCAATACTCTGATTGGCTGATTTGGTTTTATAGTAAGAAGACATACTGTATACACAACTCTAAGATTTATTGCGATGTTTTAAAGGAATAGTTTTATCACTGTCACTTGATTTCTAAATACCTCGTACTGTACATCACAAGACTATATTTTAACTAATGCATCAAATTTCTCACAATTTGTTTGGTGTAGCTAAACTTCAGACGTGTTTAAATCAATAAAGAAGCTACATATGCATTATGGTCTTTTATTTAATGACAAAACATGTATAATGTCACTGAAACACTGAGTAAGTGATATTCAGAATATTTGTAAGTTTTTTTTAAGCTACTAAAGTTCTAATCTCTTCTAAGGAACTTTTGGGAAGAAGTATGAATAATAATAATAATAATGTTCAAAAAGTCTACTCTGTATTTTGGAAATTCTTAGGTCTATACTCTGTTAAGCTCCTTCACTTGACATGAACCTTTCTTAATGTCACATTAAGAGTAACACTGTATCCACAAAGAAAAATAATATAGCGTGAAGTTGTGTTCTCTCCAGTAAAGTATTATTTATAACGAATGTTAGTGATAATAAGATGCATATGAGGCAAGGTTAGTGTGGGGTACTATTTGCAAACAAATGAAAATGCACCATATGTAACCACCAAGTATTAATGTTTAAAACAATATGTATTGGGATAATGATAAATCAAAGAATTGGGGTGCATCCCTGTGAATCTGATAGGATAAAACAACAAAGAACTGAAGGGCATGTAGAGAAACATGCCCTGAAGTTATAGATTCACTTCAGAGCATACCACTAATACATAACTTCTAAGGCTTAGGCCCTTATTCTGTAACGTGTACTAAGCACAAATGATGTGCTATCGCATGAAAAGCTACATTGACTTTAATGGGTTTTTCCTGCGAAAGTACGTCATCTGTGCGTATCACACTTTATAGAAAAATCCCCTTAACCTTTAATGTGCCAAATAAAATGAAAATACAAAAGTTTAAAATAATTACACATGAAACTAAAGTAATTGATTAAAAAGTGAGGCGGAATGAAATGGATAATATACTGTATTTACAATCGCCAATGGGCAAACTTGTATTCTGACATATCAAAGATTCCCAAATATGTAAATATCTCCAGCATCTTGTGGTACTGTACATGATCTGAATAAATACACGATATATAAATCCTAGTGATACATATTTGACTTATCAAAATAATCTTTAATTTAATACTCAGTGTAATTAGCTAATTGATACTATAATGTTGGCACGTAAGTAATATAAATGCTACAGCCTTAAATGAGATCCGTGTCTGTAGATATGAGGTGCCCAAGTTAATAAAACAGCAATATTAAACTCAGTATCTAAAGCTGTAAATGAATATAGATTCAAACCTATAGCAGGTAACAATTGTTGCATTCTCATCCCCACTACCTAATCAAGTCAGGGAATCAAAGTGTCTGAGACAAAGTAAAATAGCAGTACTATAATTACACAGCAGCCCTGCTACTGTGATTCATTCTCGAATCGCTACAACAATAGCTGAATCTTAACTGTCTGTAACAAATTTCACTTCCCTCTCTTTACTCCCTCCTCTTAACTCAGTGTGATGGTAAGGGGTAGCCAGCCTTCATAATAAGGTGAATCCAGGATAGCTACCCTTAAAACTGTGGTTCCCCAGCGGCTTATTAGCACCTACAGTATAAGCCGGGGACAATGTGTGTGTTTTGACCTCATATGTCATAGTTAGAAAACTGGGACTTCAGGAACGGGACCCTAATAGTGGGTACTTTGGGGGGAAAAAGGGTTAAAATATCTGTAAAATGTTTTGGGACAAAGTTACCGGTTGTCCCATAATTTTACCCGTTAATCGCGCCTGATTTGCGGGTACGCATGTGCATTTCCATATCGTTATTATCCCCTATTAATATTGCTCAGCCAGCAAGTTCTTGGAACTTGGTTTTAACGTGGCTGCTATGACAAGTTTTACCACCCAAATTCCTGAGCCCAAGTTGTAGAAAAGAAAAGTGTTTAAAACTGTGAATTGATCTTTATGGAGGCAGCCCGGTAATTCGATTAGCCAGAATGCCTGCATAGAGATGGTGGATGAAAGGGGAGGATGGGAGTAGCGAGGTGTCGGGCCATCTCGTTGAGTGGAGAAGGGTGTAGAACCAGGTCCAGAGACAATTTTCCTCGCGGGGGAGTCTCTCTGTTCTCTCAGACAATGTGGAGCCTACCCAAGTGGGAGGTATAGGGCTGGCAAGGGGAAGCTGTTGCTCGTAGGCACAGATCCCATTGGCCATTTCAAATTTCCCGCTCGACAGCTACCTGAGCCCCTCGGTACACCCTCTCCTCTGACAGATGCAACAAGCCAAGCCTTTAGCTTATGACAGGCTGTTGCACTACGATCCATACTATGATTAGCTGCCAGTCCCTGTTCCCTGTTAGATATAGGACAATATGACTATGTAAGGGGACCGGCCAATCAGAGTGGTGTGACTTGTGAGATGATTCCTAGACTTGGTCCTGGGGGAGAGAAGTTGTGGGCTTTTCAAATGTTCTTTGCTCGTTGTAGCAAAGCACTCAGCATTGAGATGCCGGAGAAGCCTAGCTAAGCTGAGGACAAGTTCTAGAGATGCGGCCAAGTTCTACTATCGAACGAAGACCCGGCCAGCGGGATAAGCCAGGTATCTATCCTGTAGCTAGTACCGTGGCATTCCTGGACGTGGAGCGGACAGGTTAAGCTTTTCTGAAGCAGGTGCCCTGCACCTAGTTGAGGCTAGTGTCTCCCCGCAGAGCCCCAGTTGTGGTGTATTTCTCTGTTTTTGTGTTACTTTGTATGCCTGCTGGGTTTACCAGAATAAGCCTAATTTTATTCCACTAACTTGTCCTGCCTAGTGAAATTGATCCCGGAAGATAAAGGTGTTAAAAGTACAGGAGGCGCATGCGCGAAGGCTAAGGGAATGACTGCTTAGAGTATGAGCTCCTTCCCCTTCGGAATTACTAAGGCGTTTATGCAATAAAAAAAACTGGTACAACAGACAAGAAAAGTACATACTCAAGGAGTGGAAGCGTGCAGGATGCAAACGAGACCAAAAGTGGGGCGAGCGGCGGCCGTACTCACAACTTATTTCAATAAATCAGACTCAGCACGGACGAACAGAGCGGGAACCCCAACACCGCATGTGGACTCTGACTCAGAGGAGGAGCGGGGGCCGGCAGATCAAATGGAGACTCAGGATGCAGAATCGATAACCAGAAAGGTTATGAGGGAGTTCTGCAACGAACTAAAGGCTTATATGCATAAAGAGCTGTCGGATCTGCGGCGCGATATAAACTGCATTGGGGCCAGAACTGATGAACTGGAAACACGTTTAGACTCAACGATAAAAGCAGTGTGCAAAAATGAGAAAACAACAGCTAACCTGCAATCCCAAATAAACGACCTTGCTAACAAGCAGGAAGACGAGGAAAACAGAGACCGCCGCAATAACATCAGGGTGCGAGGGGTTCCAGAGGAGTTTACAGACCCTGACGACTTCGTCACAAGATGGCTGACAAGAATATTTCCAGACAAACCAGAAGCAGACCTGCACCTCGACAGATGTCATCGGGCTCTCAGGTCAAAACCGCAGCCAAATGACCCCCCGAGGGACATTATCGTCCGGCTCCACTACTTCAAAATAAAAGAAGCAGTGTGCCAAATGGCCAGAGCCTCGGGCAATGTAGAATTTGAGGGGGTTAAAATCTTGATTTTCCAAGATTTGGCTCCCACTACCCTGCTCAAAAGAAAATCTCTCACACCTGTCACCAGAATGCTAAGAGACAAAGGCATAAGGTACCGGTGGGTTTTTCCCTTCGGTCTCCTTGTCCTTAAAAATGTCACAGCTCACACCCTGCGCAACATGGAGGATCAAGACCGGTTCCTGCAAAATATAGGCCTCAAAGGTAAAGTCACTGACCTGAATGAAGCAGAGACATCCTCCCCCGAGCCTGGCTGGAACAAAGTGACAAGCCAACGAAGCAGATCGCAGGAAAAATCCCTTAATTGATGTCCAGCTGCGATCAATTAAGTCTTAAAAGGGCTCTACCAGTGGACTGTTTGTTTGTTTGCAAAAGTCAGCAATAAAGTTGAGTAGTTCAAAATTTCAACCAGGAACGGTGGCCATCTTGGGTTCCCCGGTGAGGAAAGCCCACACGAGGGGGCGCAGAGCAGCTTCCCCTTCTCCCTTCTCCCTGCGAGGACTCGAGACACTGTACTGAGGTGGGAGCTATTATTGAGAGCACTTTGGGGTCCCCCCTTCCTCCCCCCCATTTGTGATCCCCCCCCCTGCCTCCCAGATTAACTGACTTGCTCGACGTGACCAGAAGACAGCGGGGGGGGATGGTTTTGAACATCATGCGGAGGGCATAGATGGAGCGCAGCGGTCCACTGCGGGGGGGGAGGGGGGGGGCCTGGGTCCCGGTTTTGTCGATGTCACCTCCCTGACACATGAAAGACCCAGAGCGGGAGCGGCTCCGGCACCGACCCCAGGAATATAAAGACACGTCAGGATAACGTTTGAGAAAGACATTCCGGGGGGGCTTGTTGTCAGGCCTGTGGGGAGGAGGGGGGGTCTGCATTTACTCATAGGGGGAGATATAGGGAGGGGGAGTGCTAAAAAATATAAGTTTGACTCTGACAAGTTGCTGGGGCATCCTACCTCTCACATAGTTGCTGGCAAACTACATTTAGAGTATATAACACAGGGGGTGGAGGCTGGTTCACATATCCTGACCTTACCAAGCCTCTCTACTACACCTGATAGCCTAGTATATAGTCTAACCGTTTCTATATCTGATCGATTCAGTTAATATAATTTACACAGCCAACCCCGTCATGCAGTGGGGGGGGGGGCACAGTTAAAGAGGCTGGCGTCAGTTTATCCACCAAACATAGATTAGCTTTGTCCTCAACAAAGTCATACACACATAATGAACAAAAAAAAAAAAAAAAGAGAATAATAAGGCAAGGGAATAGTTAAGAAGAGTTGCTCAACTCCTCGAGTTACAGTTGTTTAAGTTACACGAGTTTTTGTATTTGATAATGCCGGGGGGGGACTCCCCCTTCCCTGGCCTCCGCTATGTGGCCAAACAAGTATGTCCTGGTTAGTTACAGGACATACCACAAAGTCCTTTGGACAGAGCGGACCCGGCATAGCCCGGGTAAATATACACAGAATAAAGATTTTGTCAAGCTACCGCTCTCCCAAAGGCAAGCGATCCAAAGAGGTCTTGGGCCTCGAATGGATCTCCACAGTTGTTTATGTTGTTGTTATCTGTTATGTTTTTTCCCTCCCTCCCACTTCCCGGTTGGCCGTGGAGCCTGCTCCACACTGAACTCCACGCCTTGGACGTCGCCAGGACAGGGACAAAGGCTGAAAAGGTAAAAAGTACCCCTCTATACCACGCTCTATACACACCATATTGGATAGGTCACTCACACACCTCACAATGGGGCTGATCATTCTATCCCATAATGTAAAGGGAATGAATAGCCCGGGTAAAAGGAAGGTGGCCTTCGCAGATTACCAAAGGAGACAGGCAGACATCATATTCGCCCAAGAGACACACTTTAGCTCAGCCAGCTCACCAAAATACCTAGACAAACACTTCAGGCAATTTTACACCTCATCTTCCCCCAAGAAGAAACAAGGAGTCGCGATTATCTTTCACAATAAGTGTCCCTTCCAGGTTGAGAAAATAATTAAAGACAAAGAGGGGAGATACTTAATTTTAACAGGTTCAATCAACGGCCAAACCGTAACGCTCGCATCAATATATGCTCCAAACATCCACGACCCTAAGTTCTTCACATTAGTTTTCAATAAGCTACATAAAATTGCACAAGGTCCGATAATAGTAGCCGGAGATTTTAACACCACCCTGAACCCTAAACTCGATAGATCGGGACCACCACAGAGGTACTCCAAATCTGCCCCAAAAGATCTGCGGTTAGGCCTAAAAAAGAACAACCTCTTAGACATTTGGAGGGAGCAGCATCCCAAAGATAGAGACTATACTTTTTTCTCACACCCCCACTCCACATACAGCAGAATCGACTACTTCTTTGTCTCTAGTAGACTGGTTCCAAAGATCTCCCATACTGGGATCCATGATATTTCATGGTCGGATCATGCACCTATAGAGCTACTGCTGCGGCCGAGTTTATTCGAGCATTTGCCCGTTCTCGGCCGCAGCAGTTACCTGGCGCGCGCCGGAGGGTGCCGGGCGCGCGCCGAAGCAGCGGAGGAGAGGCCCGCCGATCGCGGCTTCCCCCTCTCCTCTCCGGGTCCGCCGGGTCCCCCGGAACCCCCTGCCGCCATCCCCCACATCGCGGGACACCAGGGCTCCCTCGCGCATCGGTGACATGCGGCACGCCGAGGGGATGCCACTTGCAAGCCGGGAAATCTCCCGGCTTGCGGAACTGGCCACACTTCAATAAAGTGTGTCGCCAGTGTAAGGTGCACACAATTAACGCTAGACAGACCTAGAGCAAACTGGAAATTGAATGAATCCCTCCTGAAAATCCCGGCAACCACTCAAATAATCGCAGAAGAAATAAAACAATATTTTAAGATAAATGCTGGCTCAGTAGAATCCCATCTTTCCCTTTGGGAGGCCCATAAGGCTACGCTGAGAGGGATTCTCATCGATTTAGCGTCACGGCGTAAAAGAGAGAGAGAGGCGAAGATCCGGTTATTACAAACTAAACTAAAAACCCTCTCAGATAATCATAAACAATCCAACAACCCTGCCATCCTCTCAAAACTGAAGGATGTAAAAATCGAACTCAACCTATTATTAACATCCCAAGCAGATATTTCACTGAATTGGTCAAAGAGGAAGTTTTTCGATAAAGCGAACAAGCCAGATACTATGCTCGCAAACAAATTACGATATAAAACCCCTAATTATAATATTCAAGCTATCAGAAGGAAATTGGGTGTTGTCTCCGGAAATCCTAAAATCATAGTAGATGAATTCAAATTATATTACGAGAATTTATATAACGGAGATAAAATAGCGCATAATAGCCATACCGACAGAGCTCGTGGGAATTTTCTAGCAAGCTCTAAACTGACAAACCTGACAGTTGCGGAGAGAGAATGTTTGGGCAGAGAGTTTACTCTAGAAGAGGTCTCCCAAGTAATCGATAATTTGAAAGCCTCAAAGTCTCCGGGGCCAGACGGCTTCTCTGGCCTACAGTATATTACAAAAAATTTAATGAACTGCTAGCTCCCTACCTGCTCAAAATGTTTAACGAAGTATTATCAGGAGTTCCCTTTCCCGAGCAAATGCTTCAAGCGTCGATATCAATAATTCATAAACCAGGAAAAGACCCATTAGACTGCAAGAGTTATAGGCCCATCTCACTCATCAACACAGATATCAAAATGTACGCCAAATTAATTGCCAATAGATTAAGTCAGATCCTACCTAGACTGATACACCCAGATCAAGTCGGGTTTGTTAAAGATAGACAAGCGGCCGATAATATCCGACGAATCATTAGACTAGAGATAGCCAATTCCAAGAAAGTTAAGGTTATGGTGTTAAGTCTAGATGCAGAAAAGGCCTTTGATAGGATCGACTGGGCATACTTAAAAGACACGCTTGGAGCATTTGCATTCGATAATAACATAGTCTCGGCCATAATGGCGCTTTATGCAGGCCCATCAGCTAGAGTCATTCACCAAGGTTTCCCTTCAGACCTCTTCAAGATCAGGAGTGGAACAAGACATGGTTGCCCCTCTCACCATTGCTCTTTGCCATGTGCATGGAACATGGAAGGGAAGGGGAGGGTTAATTCCCACTTGTGATGCTAACCAGGAGTAGGCAATATTTGATCATGATATAAAAATATAAACATCTTCATAGCATAGGACAGTTCATAAGACTCAGGATTCCAGATAGTCCAATGTTAAACACACTCCCATAGATTATGCCACTAGCCATATAGGTAAGTCTTATGTGGTGGTCTAGGTAACCGTGTGTGGGACTGATCACATAAATGAAGTAAATGGATTACTCACTGCTGACCTTGGGGATATCCTGGTCCTGTCCTGCGTGCTCCTACCAAGGAACAATTGAAGAGAGTACAGGGAAAACGGCGGTGCATCTGCTGCTGCTGCTGAAGATTGGAAACCACAAACTGCAAACCACAAAATATCCTAAGTGCAAAAATTTATTTAGGGCATAGAACAGTGTCCTAAAATACATTTTTGCACATAGGATATTTTGTGGTTTGCAGTTTGTGGTTTCCAATCTTCAGCAGCAGCAGCAGATGCACCGCCGTTTTCCCTGTACTCTCTTCATGTGCATGGAACCACTGGCAGCCCAAATTCAGGATAACCCAGATATCTCAGGGATTGAAATAGAGGCTCAGACCCATAAAATAGCTCTTTACGCGGATGATGTCCTTCTGGTGTTGTCTAGGCCCCTTACCTCTCTTCCCAATCTCTTCAGCTTGTTGGATAAATTTAACAAAATCTCAGGGTTCAAAATAAATCAAACAAAATCAGAGGCCTTGAATGTCACAATTCCAAAGGCAGAAGAAAAACTTATATCACTTAACTTTAACGTCCGGTGGCAATGCAAGGCAATCAAATATCTTGGGGTCTTTATCACCCGGACCTTTAAAGAAATCTATAAAGCAAACTACCCCAAATTAATCAGGGCCCTGAGAGAAGATATACGGCGCTGGTCAAAATTCAACATTTCATGGATAGGCAAAATATATAGCATAAAGATGAATCTACTCCCATGCATATTGTACCTTTTTCAGACACTCCCAGTGCCCATCAATTTAACAGAAATAAATGAGCTACAATTCACTTTATCCAAATTTATTTGGGGGGGGCAAAAAGGCGAGAATTAATAAACAAACACTATTGAAACAACCGACAGAAGGTGGTTTGGCAGTACCTTGCTTGGTATCATATTATAGAGCGGCCCAATTATGTCAAATTTCTCAATGGCAGACAAACCCTGATTTGAAGAGATGGGTGGCATTGGAAAGCACGGCTTGTTCCCCATTGGAACTAAGCCATCTAATTTGGACCCCAAAAATAGCGAGATTAAAAGCTATACAACAGCCGCTACCCTCAATGACCAATTCTTTAGCAATATGGGATACAGTCAAATTTAGATGTGGCCTTACAACCAAAAACACGCTGATGACACCCCTCTGGGGGAACCCACACTTTGCTCCAGGCAGGGATAGTACAAATTTCGTAAAATGGAAACATAGCAATATCTTGCGCTTGAAAGATCTGGAGGATAACGACAAAATTATAACATTCAAACAAATTAGATCAGACAAAAAACTCCCCCACTCTGAATTTTTTTAGCAACCTCCAGATCAGAGCCTTCTATAATAAAACTAACCCACACCCCCCTTTGACAACATTTGAAAAGCTCTGTCTCAGAGAGACATCTACTAAGGGACTCACATCGCAGTTGTACAGAGAAGTAGTCGGTTCCACCGCCAAGGTCACACATAAATTAAAATACATGACAAAATGGGAAGCAGATCTCGGCGGGACGTTTGACGAAAAAATCTGGACCCAAATAGCAACAGCAGCGGCCAAAAGCTCGATTTGTACAACATTAAAGGAGAACGCATATAAAGTCCTGATGAGGTGGTACCTGACCCCAATCAAATTATCAAAATTTACCAAAGGTTACTCCCCATTATGCCTTCGGCAATGTGGAGATAACACAGATCTCTTACATATGCTGTGGTCTTGCCCTCGGCTAGAACCGTTATGGGGCACAATCAAAGATTGGCTGGAGAGGATTTTGGGCCTCAAAATACCATTCGACCCAGGGCTCTTCCTATTAGGCAGAGCGCACAGGGGCATTGCAAAAACAGATCTCAGGCTTATTGCTCATTTTGCAACAGCTGTGAGGTGCGAGATCGCAGCATTATGGAAACAAAATGAAATTCCATCAATTCCCAAGATTCGGAACAGAATTTGGTATGTCTGCCAGATGGAAAAATTAACAAGTTTAGTTAATGACACTGGCGAAAATTTTCTAAAAGTCTGGACACCATGGCTGGCCCAGACAGACATCCCAGGGGTGGTGCAGACCTCAATATTGCTTTGATAGTCAGAAAATGCATTCTGCTATGATGCAGTAAATATAACACGGAGTGATACCTAACACAACCAGGCTCATACACGGATAGATATATAGAAGTTGTGTCCCAAAGTCCCGTTGAGAACATGGCGACAACAAAGAAACAGAGCGGTTCCGTGGCCTTCCAACCGTCCCACACCCCTCCCCCCTCCTTCCCCTGATCCTGATTATTTATTATTTTTGTTATACTTCGTTAAACTCTTGACAATTACTTTTTAACAGTTGCGATACTTATGAGATACTGAAAATGCTTGTTACAGAATTGTTCCTGCACTGTACTACAGCTGTTACCTACAAAAAAATTCAATAAAAATGATAAGTTAAAAAAAAAAAAAAAGTGCAGTCTCCCGTGACACTCAGTCTATGCGTTGTGAGCCTGATGTTACTTTGTCTAAGACACTTTGACCCCCTGACTTGATTAAGTGGTGATGATGAGAATGCAATAATTGTTACCTGCTATAGGTCTGAATTTATAATCAGGTCAGAATTGGGTGGGAACGGACTTTGTTTTTGCACATAATTTGACTTTTAGGTAACATCCGTTATGTTCCCTGGTTTAACAAAGCTTAGTGCATCTAGACTTTAGCAGATTAAAAACCATTGGATTAGAGTACAGTAAGTGATGTTGGTCAATGTTACTTCCATATGCAATAATAGTTTACATGGCTACTGTTTCAAAACCAATAAGAGGACAATATTAAGCTGTTTTCGTGGGGAAACTGAATAGAACTGAGGGCTGGTTGTTTTTTGTTTTTTTAGAAGGAAACAAGAGACACCATCTAATTATTCTGAAATTGTTAGGAATAATGCTGGAATACTGACTTGTGCTTTTTCTGTCACATTTAATTATTTCCAGTTGTATTATGTATTGTAATTTAGATATAAATTAAGCTTTCTTTTCTCAGGGTTCTTTTACCCTTTTCACCATAGGACATGCTTGCCACTTTTAGAATCAAACTTTTATAAATAGGATTAAATAATGCTTCAATAACAAATAGAATGCTACTAAGATAAGATACTGTACAGTACTTCATTTTGGCCCAGATTTACCAAATGGTACTGTCATGAGGCATCTCTCTAACCCTTTCCTCTTCCTTACATTAACATTGTGCTACTAGAAATATTTTACTTCCATCTGATCAATTCTACGCTGACATGGGCCTAATGATTCTCTCTAACCCTATTCATACAATCATTTGGAGAATACTGTATGATCTTCACAAAGACTCGGAAATGCTTGGAAACGTACCGCAGAAATATGGTAAAATTTTAAAAAAATGGAGGCGTAACGTGCAATAGCCATACTTTTGCACAAGAAAAGTTGGAAGGGATTACTAACAACTTCCGAGAAATATTTTGCCATTCACTTACCAAATTTGGCAAGTACCGATACCAAATGTATTGTTCTATTCTACATAAATGCATTTGTTCAGTCTTTATGTATTGAACATTCACCTTTCTCGACTACTGATCATCATTTTTATTTACCACAAAAAGTATGACCTGACTGCTGTATCTGCTAAACAGACACAGTGCCTTCTGATGTCAAAAATGAAATATTATCATTCTCTTAAGATTAAGTTATATGCTATTTTTCAGGCCTTATAGTTACGAGAGTTAATGTGCAAAGCATGGTTAGAATCAACCTCATCAATCAGCTCACAGGTTTGACCTGGCACAGAAAATGGTACATTACACGCATTACAACCTATGAATGTTAAAACCAATAGGACACTTGACAAAAACAGGTCCATTACTTACATTAGTCTAAAGCATAAAATGGATGTAGTCATTCGTGATGCATAATACATTACAGAGGAATTATTTTGAAGGTCATTCACTTTAAATGCAATTATGAATAGTTATATAAAACCGAACAGCACCACAATTATCATCACTACTAGTAACTATTCAAAAATGATTTTTGTTTTAAACATTACATTTGAAAAATAGTCTGTCAGTATACTGTATATGTTATATTATAGATGTGTGAAGAAAAGAAACACAAAGGACATTACATTGTTACTTAATGTACTATACAGCTCTTACTATAAAAATCAGCATTATTAGCTATGCAACAAAAACAAAGTCCATGTGCGCTCACAACTGAAAAAAAAGACACAGATCAGGTTGGAGATTATTTGATTTTATAGTCCTCATGTATCAGTGTTATTTAAAGTTAAATCTCAAGTCCATAGACGGTAGGCAACTCTTCTTCAAGAGTATTTTCCAGACTCTTACTTACGAGTTGCAGAACTGTATGGGGACACAAAAGCAAAAAACAACACTTCTATGATGCAGGTACCTTTCAGTTCAGTAAAAAATGTAAAATAAAATATATACACTCACAAGCCAAGTGCTGACAATCAAGCACATAAACACAGCATTTCTATCCGTTGGTTGTTTCTCCTTCAGTCGCCATAGCTCCCTATAATACAGTCTCCTCTCCATGTCCTGTGTACCGCATTGTATGCCACTCGTGGCTATCAAACGCGATCACTTCTGGGTGCAGAGTGTAAGGGCTCGCGAGGGTTGAGGCCATGCACCTTGCAAAGCAAACCCACCACAGACCGCAATCGGGCGCCTCACCGAGCTTCCCAACCCCGACTCCTCCCGCAGCCCTGTGGATTCCGGCCGCTGGACTTACCCACAAAGGCACCGCACAGCTAGGGAGACAGTCGCTGCGGGTCCCGCCTCCTCTCTCCAGTCCCGTGCTAACGGCGCAGTGCACGAACAGCATATGCACGTAGCCTCTCTGGCAATCACCACGTCTCTTGCGGACTCCTCCCCCAGCTACCACTCAACCACTTATTCCTGATGTTCTTCCCTGCTGGTCCCCGGTAGTATATAGGCTCAGTCAGACCCTTCGTAGATGGCAGAGCATAATACATCTTTCAGTGTGAAGTGTTCACTGCATCCCTGCCTCTCTGCCTTGTTACCTTGTCCTGTGATTTCCTCTAGCTCCTCTCTGACCTTTGACTTTGTACCTAGATTCTGACTCTCTCCACTCCTGACCACGGCTAGTACTTCGATGATCCGCAACTCTCCAACCCCAGACCACGGCGAGTACCCATGATGATCCGCACCTCTCCAACCCCAACCACGGCAAGTACCTAAGAAGTTCCACACCTCTCTAACTCCGACCCAGCTTAACGATTATGACTCTGCACTCCGGACATGCTCACGTGGCTGGAGGTTAGTTTTATCCAATCCCCACCTCAGCCTCGCGGTCGCGTTCTGTTTGTGGTGAGCCCTACGTTACACAGAGAGATGAAATCCCATTGTTATGGAGACATATGTTTAGTCTATGACATTCCCTATATGTTTCGCAAACATTAATTCGCTATCTCGGGGACTAGCAGTGTATGTTAACGTGGCTCCGTATTACTCTTATATGCTAAGACCAGGACAATATATTAAACCTTTACTGTCTAAAGGTGGAGGAGTAATCAACAGAAGCATCAATGGATTGGATGTTGATAAATAAAAATTATATTGCTAAACATGGTATCCTTATTTCTTTAACGTATATATGACATATAGGGACAAGAGATATAAAAAAAGTACCTAACATATTATTTGTAGACTGATCCAATACCAGAAAACGTAATTATAAAAGATACAGTTATAAATGAACTGTGAAACGCACTATACTTTGTACTATAATCAACAGGCATGTGTTCAATATTACTCCTATTGCATTGTTCAAACTGAAATTAAAAGTCCAGTAGAATTACAGCTCAACCCCCTTATAACGCTGTGCTTGCGGTCCAAAGAACCACATCGCACTATAAGCGGATCGCATTAGAAATAATGTACAATTGTATGCATTGTACAATAAAGTATTTAAGATTACAATACAATTATTGATAAGTATTCATAAATATGAAAATTGGGAGCCACGCTTGCATCATGTTATGAGCGGATTCGCGTTGTAACGGATCATGTTATAACGAGGTTAAGCTGTATATTCATTATTTTACTAATAGGAGTTACAAATGTGGAACTTGAAAATTGTTAGTCATAGATTTAAAATAAAAAATTAATAATTAAAAATGACCACGGTTCCTAGTTAAAAAACAGAGATAATCTAAAGATAAATATAACTTTGCAAGATCTATGTGGATATTTAACCCTCTAGGAGTCATTGTTTACAGTTCATAAATCCAAAAAGTTTTCCTTCTTCATAATTTTAATAAACTATTGCCCACTTTTGGTCCTAGAGATACAGATTCTATTCCTTTCATTTTAAAACCAATGGGATTACAATTGTGAACACAATGAAAGTGTTTGGAAAACTATGCATTTGGAAAACTCTTTCACTGTTTCTTTTGTGTTCCATAAAATTTTCTTTTTAGATCTTCCGGTTCTACAGTACATACATTGTTTAATTGCATGGTACTGTATACAATTTTTCACACTTAAAATAATCTGATGGTTTTATTGCAATCTACTGTAGCAGTGGGTATTAGCTGGATATTTTGTTTCTGATCAATTCTGTAGGTATCAACATTTTTATTATAAATTATTTCTGGCTTGTCCAGTAAAATATTCTTCAAAATTGGATAATTTTGTAGAATATGGCAATCTTTCCTTATCATTTTTCTGATGTTTGGTGTGGCTTTGTTAAATCTAGTGCTAGGGCTTTTGCCCTATTTTGGAGGGATTATTGACGAGGCTCTACTTTTTTACATCAGTTGCTCTTCTAAGGGAAGACTCTATCAAGGCCTGATTGTTGTTCCTTTTTTTTATATAAATTGTTCCTTGAGGAAACTAGCATCCTCGGTAAAATCATTTTCATGTGAACAATTTCCCCTGGCTCCCTGGAACTGTCCAAAGGGGGTTGTTTTTAATCCATTTTGGATGGTAACTACTGGATGCTTTCAGGTACCTATTGCAGTCAACAATTTTCTTGAATAGTTTAGTGTGTATCTCACCATTCCCAACATGGAGAATGAGATCCAAAAAATACATTTTACTAGAATTCATGCAGTGCGTGAAATGCAGACCCAAATTATTGTTTTTTTAGTTTAAATAAAACCTCTTCTAGAAAAGATGCTTCACCTTTAAAAAAAATGAATAAAATAACATCATCTATAATTCTCCGCCAGAAAATTATAATAGTTGGAAAATAATTTATATAATTGTTGCATTTTATATGCTCCAAGTAACCTAAAAACAAATTGGCATAACTGGGATTAAATGTAGTTCTTTTGTAGGTACTTTTTCTCCTCAAAATGAAAGCCATGATAACCTAAACTGCTAGCCTCAGAGGAAGTGTACAAACATTTGCAAAATGTATATGTGGGTCATAACCTGGAGGCATGTTCTGTTTGGAGCTCCAACGAATGCGAAGCATCTCGATATCTCTCTGTACACGGAAGTGATCGCATGCGACGGCTTTGAGTGGCATCCACTGCGGTACACAGGACAAGGAGAGGAGACTGCATGTGACAGGGAGTGACTATGGGGATGGAGTCCAGTAGCTCGGAAAGGCTAGCATATGGGCCAGTAGTTGTTGTCAGGTGACAGGCCAGGGTCAGAAGCCATCTGCAAGCAGGTATCGATGATCGGGCACAAGCCGTGGTCAAGTACAAGAGAGGAACAATAAAGTTAAGGTCCGAATAGGGTCTGGTACATAAATATCGAGATATAGCACCAGTTGTGGAAGAGAGCATGATCACAGAAGTAAGCTTCAATAACTAGGCAGGGAGCAACAGGACGGGGAGGTTTGTAAGGCCTGAGCACGTGTTGGAAATAAGACAATCAGCAGCCTTCAGAAAGCTCTCTGCAGAGAACAGCAGCAGGAAAACAGCAGTCCTGGTGGCAGACTGGCAGAAATCCAGGCTGGGAAGGAAAAACGTTGAAGAACAGACATGCTACGGATAGTGCTTGGTTGTAAGCACTAGGCTTGTGAGTGCATGTATTTTACATTTTTTACTGACCTATTAAAGGTCTCTGCACCATAGAAGTGGTGTTGTTTTGTGCTTTTCTATTTCCATACAATACTTATGTGGGCTGTAAGGTTTCTTCTGATACTCTTAGGTACAATATAGCATTGCATAGCATTGCTTTGTAAAATAAGGGCCCTTATGTTATTAAGTAATATTAGGGTGAACGTCTGGTTACAAAAATATGGAAGAAATAGTGTTTAATCTTCTACAAGCAAAAATAAAATGAAACAGAAACAGAAATAAAGGAACAATTAATGGAGAGAAAGACATAAAGGGACATATTTGTGTCGTAAGGTGCTTATGACAGCACTGCTTAGAAAATATGGGCTGTATTTCTAGTCCCAAAAAATTGATCATTCTAAGAAAGCTTATCATTTTCTCAGTTGTGATATACAGTTCTATTAAAAGCAATTTCTCAATAGTTTAAGGCATCTTTATGCCCTAACAGCTGCACATGATGAATTTAAAAATAAAAAAACACATTTTAAATTTAATTTTATGTGTTGGTCACTGGTTTCTAACTCAATCTTTGTTGCTATGGAAAGACTACTGTACCGTATAGGGTTTTTACAGTTATGAGGGATTCTGCAGATGTTGATAAACCACAAGAGATACGCTTGAGTGGTTTATCATAGGCAGCGTGGCTTGAAAAATGGATTGTTAATTAATAATAGTGCTCACCATGACAGCTATAAGTGAGTATTAGGAACCTCTGCTTCACAAATAAACAAAAAGGTTATTATCAAAAAGTATAAACATAAAATAGATCAACATAAAAATTGAGTCTCATTTAAAAAAAAATATTCTCACTTTGCAATTATGAACCCACTGTTGTCTTTTATTTGGGATTTAAATTTGTTTTGAAAAAATATTGACTTTTAACCTTTTGAGTGCCACCAGACATAGCTCCTCACCCTGCTTCCCACCTGTGAACTGTAGTAAAGGATAGAGAGAGTACTATTTATATGGTTAAAGGAGCCGTTCTTATTCCCCAACACTAACTGTGAAAATTCTCATTTAGCTCTGCTGGAGGGAGAATAACTGCAGTGTGTCTGTCCATACAGGAACATGAAAAAGCCTGCTACTTTAAAAAGTGGGGTGGGGTGAGCGTTTACATGTTCCTGTGCAGGACAGACCCACTGTGGTCATTCTCCCTCCAGCAGAGGTAAATGAGAATTTTCACAGGTAGTGTTAGGACCTGCTTACTGGTCATGCCGTGATGTGGCTTGCAGGCTTATAACGTTTTGGCCAAACGGTTTAAGTAAATGGCCCTTACTCACTAGAATATTGAAGTATTTAACTAATATATTGAAGTGAAACTTCTTTAGTTCTGATGGAGCAAAACTGGATAGATGGAGATGAAATATGAAACGGAAGTGACGTCATGTAATGGCCGCCGCTCCCCCCACACTCCCTCTGTCACAGGTGGTGGTGGCAGCGGTGATTGCCGCCGGCGCCTCTCCTAACGGCCTCTGCTCCCCCCACATGGCTCCGCTCCTAACGGCTGCCGTTCCCCGTCTGCTGCCCGTGCCCGCTGCCATGCCGCGCATGCGCGATTGTGATGGCGCCGGTGACAGACGCCACACATGCGCAGAAGCGGCGGGCAGCGGCACTGTTCCCCCCCACATGCACGCTGCCATGCCGCACTGCACCCCACCACCCACAAACAGCGACCCGCAGGCACCTGCACAGACATGACAGGCAGCTGCCGGTGCGGCTGGGACAGCAGAGACCGCCCGACCGGGACAGCCCCCGCCCGCTTTCCTAACCCGAATGGGACCTCCCTCTGACCTCTAAAGCTCCACCAGACACCCAGCAGCTATCGCAACATGACTCCTCCTCCTCACCGTTGACCCCTCCATTAGGAGGTCGGAGATAGTTGGTGGGTGAGACCCAGAGGTACAACCTTCCCCCACCGCTTTCCCCCCCAATTACCCCCTCTATTCCTCCCCCCACACCCCCCCACCGGCATCATGGTGTTCCTCCACGGGGGGGGGGGGGCAGCTACAGTCACACATGGGCCTCCTCGCCGTCCTCCCTGCCATGATGCCCGGCACTGCGGGGCAACACAACCTGTGCCCATCTCTCCTCCTACAACACTGAGGACTCTACAGCACGCAGTCCTGCCTGCTCTGCCGCCGTGATCGCAGGTGCAGGGGGTGATCGGAGGTGCAGGGGGTGAGGGGAGGTGCAGGGGGTGAGGGGAGGTGCAGGGGGTGGGGGGGGGGTGATGTGAGGAGGTGAAGGGGGGTGATGTGAGGAGGTGAAGAGGGGTGATGTGAGGAGGTGAAGGGGGGTGATGTGAGGGTGATGTGAGGTGCAGGGGGTGATGTGAGGTGCAGGGGGGTGATGTGAGGTGCAGGGGGGTGATGTGAGGTGCAGGGGGGTGATGCGAGGTGCAGGGGGGTGGTGCAAGGTGCAGGGGGGTGATGCGAGGTGCAGGGGGTGATGTGAGGTGCAGGGGGGTTATGCGAGGTGCAGGGGGATATGCGAGGTGCAGGGGCATATGCGAGGTGCAGGGGGGTGATGCGAGGTGCAGGGGAATATGCGAGGTGCAGGGGAGTGATGCGAGGTGCAGTGGGATATGCGAGGTGCAGGGGGATATGCGAGGTGCAGGGGCATATGCAAGGTGCAGGAGGGGTGCACATACATCACACACACACACACACACACGCACTCACGCACGCACGCACTCACGCACGCACGCACGCACACACACACACACACACACACACACACACACACTCACACACTGTCACATGTACGCACACAGAGTCACACGCACACACACGCACACACACACAGTCACACGCACGCACACACAGTCACATGCACACACACACAGTCACACGCACACACACACAGTCACACGCACACACACACAGTCACACGCACACACAAAGTCGCACACACGAGGAATTCACGCTTAGAGCAAATAGCAAATACAGGGGATGTGTGCCGAGCATGCACGTTCTAAGTCCAAATTTATTTGCTTTTTGTCAATGAAATCGTATTTTGATTTTTAATTAAAACATCACAAACACAATTTCCGTGACAAAAGAAGTTTCACTTACTATGCGCGTGCACAGCACACACAGCTTTTTTTTTGTCATATTGAATGTAGCATTGTGTATTTCTGTCTTTTGTTGTATACATAGATTTTTCGATACTGTGCCACACATCAGAGTAGTGTACAAAATAAAGAAAATTTGTCTCTGTAAAAATATATTTTGCATCTAGATTGAAAACTGGTTGAAGGATGGACAACAGAGAGTTGTCGTATATGGAACCTTTTCAGGTTGGGCTAAAGTTGTAATTGAAAAAAACAAATATACTGTAGTGTGCCCAGAATTATAAAATGGAGTGAAAAAAGAGTAAGTGATTAACAGTTCATAGGGCACTTGATACAATGGTCTAAGCAAAAATATCAATTGAAAATAACAGTGAGGTGAAAAAACACAAATAACTTTCCTTGTGAATTGAGGGTATGCAACTGTTTATGTGGGTGGCTCAAACATCACAGATCTGGAGAAATTAAAAAAATAAAAGTGCAAAACTTTCATGGTGTAGTATTAAAAAATTATTTTTGTGGTATAAAAAGGTGATAAATGCAAGCACAACAAAAACATTCAAATAGGCATTGTTGGTATAAAAACCTTGTAGAAGTCACCTCCAAGATAGACTTTCGCACCAGCACCTGGCCTGGATGGACGGTGGTGGAAGGTAGCAGTATAATCACCAAAATAGTACAGACACTGATTCTGATACAGGTAACCCCCGATCCAGGTCCCAGGAGCACAAACAACCTTACCCCGCTCTAACGGACAAATTCAGGTAGAATATGCTCTGAATCAGGATGCGTCCAGCACCGGAACACTGGCAGATAATGTCACCTGCAGCACTCATCCAAATCGAGGAAGGAAGAAAGAGTTGCAGAGTGTGTGACTATCTAACACAACACAGTGTAAGGGCTCTGGCTAGGATTGTGGCTCTCCCTTAAGGGAGAAGTGGGCAGACTATTCCCCTTACTCTATTAGAGAGTAAGGGAAGAGCAAGGACAGCTTTTAGGGCCCTGACCAGGAGTGGTGTCCAGGGACTTCCTTGAGGTGGGCCACCCTTAATATGTGCGGCTAAAGACCGGCCGCTATGATGAGCAGTCTGTCAGTGAATATGTCAATAAAGATTGCCCTGTTTGAAAGAACCTTCTTGCCTGAGACTGGAGTCATTCAGAGAGAAGCTGCACCCAGGGTTTCTCTTCCAGAGACTCCTCCCTGCTGTCGTGGGGACCTGGAAGAGATGAAGGCGCTGTACCAGAAGTGAGTAGATCTCAGCATTACCTCACGAGCCAGTCCTGGTGTATTCCCCTATACCATCAAGCGGGAGACTCAGGAGTCCTGTAAGCCAGCAGGTGCACCACACTACATTACATGTACTGTAACATGGGACAGTTTCCTCACATAGGAGCCAATATGAGATTGGGTGGGGGTACAACCATTACATAGATATCTTTTAAAAAAAAGTTTGGATATCTTTTTAGAAAGAAAGATATATAGGGATATACCAAATAAGTAAACAAGGAGAGGATGTTGTTCCACTGAGAAATCTGATTATTGGAATAAGGAAGGAATATTTTTGCCTACTTATTAGACAGCATTGGATAATGTTTCATTGGGGTTTTTTGTTTGTTTTCCTCTGAATAAAATACTGTAAATACAAATATCTGTTGTCTACATTTAGCATAGGATGAACTCGATGGACATATGTCTTTTTTTAACCTCATCTTCTAGTATGTAACTTAAATGGCAGTAGAAATTTAAATGTGGGTTGCAACATTTTTAAAGGCAAATTCCTTATTTATATACAGTATATAACAATTCCAAACATGTGTGACATTGGAAAATTGGTAACTGACTCATTCAATGTTACTTTTCTTCAAAGACAAAGATCTGAATATGATAAAATGTCTGTTTTCAACTGTTTTCAGCTCTGATTTTGCATTAAAACATAATTACAACATACAAACTGTGTTGTTTTGTAGTTAGATAGCTGGGTTTGTAAACACAAGAAGTAAAATGTACTGTATTTTAGCACACAGATGCTTAGTAAGTCATCTGGCAAATAATTCAGTTAGTATTGATTGGAGTTACTTGGCTCCAACAAATGTTATATCTTCTGTAAATTCTCATGTTTTGTGTGTCCATAGAAATATAGCTACAGTACCATAGCCATGTGCAAGAAATGTCTCTCAAATATATACAGTAAATACTGAACACACGTTGTACACATTTGTCAAAACTTAAAGAACAAAACATTAAATAATTAATGGAGCCTTCGGGGTACCAATGAAGAAAGCGGAATAAATAATTCTAAGGACTGAAATCCATTACTGAACAGCTGAGATTGTTTTCTTCACATACTGTACAGTATAACTGAAATTAATTGAATGGGCAAAGCTACACCTATGAAGCATGTCAAATCAGTGAGGTACAGGATAAATGAGAGCCATTAATTTACATAGAATATAAATAAAGTATTTTCATTTAAAACAATATTTACATTATGGAGCATTAGCAGAAACCCTGGGCATAAGTGATACACCTATTACAAATCCATCCCACTTCTATTTAATCAACAGGTCCAAGTACAGTACACACATGTGAACGTTGTAGTCTGTTGAGAGATTATTTCCCCCCAGGAGAAAGCTTTGATGACCTTTGCTGTAGAAATAAGTATATATTTTTTCCATGCACTTATGTATCTATTTTGTTCACTATAATTGTTAGGGCACTTCTGTTTTTTAACCAGTTTTAACAGCACTTTAGTTTACATACAAAGAACAGTGCTCCTACATTTTAACCCATTAGGCACTGCATACATGTCATGCATCCCATGCTATTGGCTGTATTATTGTTTTGATTCCCCTTTTCACTTTGCAGTGGAATAATTACAAAAGACACCATATACAATTGGAAGTGTAGGACTTGCTGATAGGGTGCTACCTTGACGTGGTTGCAGAGTTGAAATGATTTGGTCAAAAGATTGAACTAAATGACCCATACTTATGAGAAGAAAAAACACAGGAAAAGCATATAGAAAAAAACTAAATAATTTGATACTGTATATTGGATGTGCATTAGGGCTTCTTTGTTTACTGATGTATATATTTTAAAACCTAAACTATATGCTATTTTCTATGTCATTGTTATAACAACTATAATGAATAGGGCAGAAAGTACCGTATTATGTATCTTAACCAACTTAATGGAACTTCAGAGATTAACGTTGTTACAAATTGTCTTAAAAATACATGAATTGTTCTATGACAGGATGAACCGCTGTCCATGCCTAATTGTATTTGCTGAGCTAAGTATAAAGTATATCTGGTTTTATAAGTGGGGGGACTGAAATATGACTGACCTGACACTAAAAAAAAATTAAACCTTTTAAATATACCTTGAAAAGCATTCTTGGGAGGATCTTGTGGCCAAGATGACAGCCCAGGGGTTAGGGTAAAGTTATTAAATATGAATATCCTGGGCCTGACAGCAATTCAGAAGAATAACAAATAGATATTTGTCACTGTTGAGATTACACGAATCAAATGATATCAACAACCAGGGTTTCCTATGTATAATCTCTGATATCTGTTTCTCATGCACAAATAGAAGTTACTGCTGCGGCCGAGTTTATTCGAGCATTTGCCCGTTCTCGGCCGCAGCAGTAACCTGGCGCGCGCCAGAGGGTGCCGGGCGCACGCCGAAGACACGGAGGAGCGCCCTCCGATCGGGGATTTCTCCCTCCCGCTGCCTGGTCCGCCGGGTCCCCCGGAACCCCCTGCTGCCGTCCCCCACATCGCGGGACACCAGGGCTCCCTATGACGCGTGACCGCGCGTCATCACGCCGATGACGCGCGGCACGCCGAGGGAGTGCGGCTAGCATGCCGGGGCATCCCCAGGCTTGCGGAGCTAGCCGCACTCAAATAAAATGTGCCGCATCTGTATTTGGTCATATTTTATATCCAGAGATGCATATTAAATACACAGACGCAACAGTGGAGATGCCGTTTGTCTGGCGTTTTGCAGTGGGTTACAATGAACAAGGTTTTTAGAATATAAACCCTATAGCTGGGAATATGAATCAGAATTCAACAGAGGTGTTTTTTTGTGGATTAGACACTTGAATTCTCAAATTTCTTGCTCCAGTGACTTTTACGGGAAGAACCTTTTACATGTGGTAACATATAGGGATTTCTGCTTATTTGTATGTATTAATTTTAAGAAACAAACTGTCTGCTTTTTATTCTGTATGTTTCTTGTAATCATATTTTTCTGCAACGTAAGCACTGTGTTTTTTGTATATTAAGCTACACTTCAATAAGTAATGAGTTTGGGCTCTGATTGAACTGTTGCACACTTTGTAGAGAGCAATTTACATTTTTGGACACATTTTGCTACAACATATTTGTGTGTGTTAAGTGCATAGTTTTCATTATAAACAGGGACCATAAGACACTGCAAATTACATATTTAATATTTCTTTGGTGGTGGCGGTGGATTAAATTAATCCACAATTAAGATATTGTGACATAGTGAGGGTTAGCATTATGCATTTGAGGGACCTGTGCATAGGTGAAGGTGAGTCGTTGAGTTTAGCTGTGTGTATTAACCCTGGTCACATATATGTCATGTGCTCAGAAGTGGGCTGTTCTTGACAAATAAAGAAAAAACAAAGAAAAAAAAGGAAAACCTGACGCCAAAAGTTCATTGGATAATCCTGTACTCCTCAGGGGATCAGCACACTTGCTTGACAGGCCATGTAGGGGAAAAAACACAAACAGACACAGATCATAGTGCAACACTGTAGGGTTAAAACAGGTCTACACTAATACACACACTGCACATATAACATAGAGACTCCTAAAAAGAACAATGCCATAAAATGCTATGGACAAATGAGAACACCGCTGGTCATCCAGATGGGAAAAATCAGAGCCCTACTTACAAGCAGCAAGGAAAATACAGGCAATGCAACAAAGAGTCCTCCGGGTGCTGCTGATGTCTTTGCAGAGATGTGATTCTTGCTGCACTGCGACTCTCGTGCTGACTCTCCCTCCAGGGGTTAACAGGAACAGTGGCAGTGTCGGAGGCTGCAATGGGGCTCAAATGTGACCAAGTGTCCCAAAAAGTCCAATACCAAGCTCAAAGTGACTGTGTCACCTGCCCTATGCGTTTCGTGGATGTTACTCCACTTCCTCAGGGGCTACAAAGACTGACATTGAATGACATATACATATACCCTAACCAATTAAAAATTAATTGCCCAATTAGACTATATAGCCTGCATGTCATTAATATCAAATCACTACGTCTCTAACAACATAATACACATACAATACATTAAACAACATTAAAAACATTCAGATAACAACTGGTAACCGTATATCCCAAAATTGAGGCCAGATGTAATATCATAATAGGCATTGATATATACCAAAATGCCAAATTGTGGCCAAAGGATAAACAAACCTGCTTAAGCCACTTAATATGCTACTGCTGGTACAGAGTCAAATGGATAAGGTGTCATCCATTAAGTAATGGTTGCACTTAACTTAATGTTTGTTTGAGCCATCTCATCTACCTAAAAAGGAGCCCAGTTCAAAATCAATATTGAGCCCATACGGGGATAAAGTCTTAAGTTCATAGATCCAAAAGGCCTCCCTCCTATTGATGTGTTGAATGTTATTGCCACCTCTCCAATTGGGTGTACACAATTCAATAGGTTGACAGATAAGGCCCTTTGGATTTTTGCCATGATGTACCAAAAGGTGGTGGGACACACTGTGTGATGTTAAACCCTTTTTGATGTTGTAGATATGTTCATATATACGTCTTTGAAACGTACGACCAGTGCGACCCACATATTGCAGGCCACAAGGACACTGCAACATATAAATGACAAACTCCGACTTACATGAAATATGTGACATGATTTTGTAGTTCTTGGCGGTGACATTAGATTTGAATTCTGTGCTACAACAGCTGTACTTACAGGCTATACATTTACTGCATGGTTTAAAACCATTTTTAACCTGATTGATGTTCATTTTTATTTCACCTTGGTTTAAAGGGTAACTAGGTGCCAGTTTGTTCCTAAAGTTACCAGCTTTCTTAAAAACAATAGATGGCTGTGGTGTTAGTATCTGTGACAAAGTTGCATCCTGCAACAATATAGGCCAATGTTTGGCAAAAATATTCCTTATTTTAGGGGCCATAGCGTTATATTGTGTTATAAAGGAAATATTATTTTTCCCTTGGCTGTCCCCTTTGTCCTTATATTCCAGGAGTTTGTTCCTGTCCATATCTTGAACTAAAGAGATAGTATTCTCTAGTTCGTCTATGGGATAATTCCGATCTAGAAACGTATTTTTGAGTTCATCCGCCTGCTCTACAAACGATTCCAACCTGGAGCAGTTGCGCCTAAGTCGGATGAATTGTCCTTTCGGAATATTCTTAATCCATTGCGGATTGTGATGGCTGTTGGCCATAACATAATTGTTGGCCTGTACAGGCTTAAAAAATGTTTGTGTATGAATGTGGTCATCAACAATACTAATATTTAAATCCAAAAAGTTAATGGTAGTTTTATCATATTGGCATATCAGTTTCAAATTTCTGTTATTGTCATTAAGGTACAAAATGAATTGATCTAATAGATCCAGTTCCCCATCCCAAATAAAAATAACGTCATCTATGTAGCGCCGCCATAGCACGAGGTTTGCAGCAAATGGGCAGTTGTTCCAAATGGCCTCCTTCTCCCATTGCCCCATAAAAAGGTTCGCATAACTTGGGGCAAACCTCGTGCCCATGTGGCGGTACCACATATCTGCAAATAATACTGTAAATTATAACAAAAATAATTGTGTGTTAATATGAATCTAATCCCATCCATCAAGAAGGCCTTAAGGGCAGAGGATAAGGTGTTGTCTTCCTCGAACTCCCTTTGGATGGCCTCACATCCCAGTTGATGGTTTATTATTGTATACAGGGATGTGACATCACCTGTTACCCATACATAACTAGACCTCCAATCAATCTCACGCAAGATTTGCAAGACTTGTGTAGTGTCCTTTAAATGTGAATCTAACTTAGCTACTAGTGGCTGTAAATAATAATCTATAAATTGAGATAAATTGGACGTGAGTGATTGTATTCCAAAAATAATAGGACGACCGGGGGTGTGTGTAAGATCTTTATGAATTTTAGGAATAAAGTAAAATAGAGGTATACGTGGGTGCAAATTATTCAAAAAGTCAAACTCATCCTGCGTGATGGCTTGATTGGCAAGTCCCATATCTAAAAGGGTAACTAATTCAGAGTGATAGATGTCCGTTGGGTCACTGGCAAGGGGGAGGTAAGTAGTAGTGTCACCAAGAAGTCTTCCTGATTCTTGGACATAATAATTACTGTCTATCACCACTACTCCCCCACCCTTGTCGGCTGGTTTGATGACAATCAAATTGTTACTGGCCAGTGACTTTACAGCCAGTTTTTCCTCTTGATTGAGGTTGTCATGTTTGATTTTAAAGGTACGACTTGATTGTTCCAGATCTCTAGAAACCATCTCTACGAAGGTGTTCACAAAGTGGCCTTGGACAAACTTGGGATTAAAAGTGGACTGTTTTTTAAATGGAGTAGATTTATATACATTACTCACTCCTACAGATTCAATCTGATGGCGTCTTTGGCGAAATACTTTTTAAGGCCAACTTTCTGGCAAACTTCTGCACATCAATAAACAGATTGAAGCTGTTGGGCCCACATACAGGGGCGAATGTAAGGCCCTTACCCAAGACTCTCTTTTCCATATTGTTTAGGGAATATTTGCTAATGTTAAATATATTTTGACACATTTCTCTGCTATCAGATTTTACGTTGCATCTCTTATTCCTACCTCCTCTTCTCCCCCTGAATCGTTTTTTCTTTTCTTGTGGATGTTCACATGAAGCATTGAATCTAAAGGAGGTTTTAAAACTTTTGTGATTTTCACCTCTGGAAATATATGATCCCTCTCCTTCCTCCACTCTAAAAAAGAGAAGGCTGGTTTGTTACTTTGGGAGCGGAGAGGTTGATATATACTTCCTTCTGCCTCTACTTCAATCTCATCTGTAGAGAGAACCTCAAACTGATTGTGGGTGGGGATAGGTTCCAACTTTAAAAAATTTAAGGACAATAATGAATTACTTGCTCTGGAACCAGTAATCAAAAAAAGACTTGACAAAATGGAACTAGAGTTTGTAAGTAATAAACAAACAAAATTTCTACGTGACAAGGTGGATTATGACACAGGGTGTTATAGAAATTGGAAACAGGATACTAAGGATCCGAAGGGAAAACCTTTTAAGAAAAACTATCGTTCCAATAACAATTATAACAAAAAAAAGGAGTCAAATCATATAAAGGCTCCGGTTAACAGCCCTAGTATTCATGCCACAGTTTCCAGTCTTCCCAAACCAAATTCCCCATTACCCATTCATAACACACAGCAGTTCATTCTGCAACGCAAACCATACCATCAAGAAGAACACTGATATAACGCCACAGTTGGAACCTATCCCCACCCACAATCAGTTTGAGGTTCTCTCTACAGATGAGATTGAAGTAGAGGCAGAAGGAAGTATATATCAACCTCTCCCCTCCCAAAGTAACAAACCAGCCTTCTCTTTTTTAGAGTGGAGGAAGGAGAGGGATCATATATTTCCAGAGGTGAAAATCACAAAAGTTTTAAAACCTCCTTTAGATTCAATGCTTCATGTGAAAATCCACAAGCAAAGAAAAAACGATTCAGTGGGAGAAGAGGAGGTAGGAATAAGAGATGCAACGTAAAATCTGATAGCAGAGAAATGTGTCAAAATACATTTAACATTAGCAAATATTCCCTAAACAATATGGAAAAGAGAGTCTTGGGTAAGGGCCTTACATTCGCCCCTGTATGTGGGCCCAACTGCTTCAATCTGTTTATTGATGTGCAGACGTTTGCCAGAAAGTTGGCCTTAAAAAGTATTTCGCCAAAGACGCCATCAGTAACCAGATTGAATCAGTAGGAGTGAGTAATGTATATAAATCTACTCCATTTAAAAAACAGTCCACTTTTAATCCCAAGTTTGTCCAAGCCACTTTGTGAACACCTTCGTAGAGATGGTTTCTAGAGATCTGGAACAATCAAGTCGTACCTTTAAAATCAAACATGACAACCTCAATCAAGAGGAAAAACTGGCTGTAAAGTCACTGGCCAGTAACGATTTGATTGTCATCAAACCAGCCGACAAGGGTGGGGGAGTAGTGGTGATGGACAGTAATTATTATGTCCAAGAATCAGGAAGACTTCTTGGTGACACTACTACTTACCTCCCCCTTGCCAGTGACCCAACGGACATCTATCACTCTGAATTAGTTACCCTTTTAGATACGGGACTTGCCAATCAAGCCATCACGCAGGATGAGTTTGACTTTTTGAATAATTTGCACCCACGTATACCTCTATTTTACTTTATTCCTAAAATTCATAAAGATCTTACACACACCCCCGGTCGTCCTATTATTTTTGGAATACAATCACTCACGTCCAATTTATCTCAATTTATAGATTATTATTTACAGCCACTATTAGCTAAGTTAGATTCACATTTAAAGGACACTACACAAGTCTTGCAAATCTTGCGTGAGATTGATTGGAGGTCTAGTTATGTATGGGTAACAGGTGATGTCACATCCCTGTATATAATAATAGACCATCAACTGGGATGTGAGGCCATCCAAAGGGAGTTCGAGGAAGACAACACCTTATCCTCTGCCCTTAAGGCCTTCTTGATGGATGCGATTAGATTCATATTAACACACAATTATTTTTGTTATAATTTACAGTATTATTTGCAGATATGTGGTACCGCCACATGGGCACGAGGTTTGCCCCAAGTTATGCGAACCTTTTTATGGGGCAATGGGAGAAGGAGGCCATTTGGAACAACTGCCCATTTGCTGCAAACCTCGTGCTATGGCGGCGCTACATAGATGACGTTATTTTTATTTGGGATGGGGAACTGGATCTATTAGATCAATTCATTTTGTACCTTAATGACAATAACAGAAATTTGAAACTGATATGCCAATATGATAAAACTACCATTAACTTTTTGGATTTAAATATTAGTATTGTTGATGACCACATTCATACACAAACATTTTTTAAGCCTGTACAGGCCAACAATTATGTTATGGTCAACAGCCATCACAATCCGCAATGGATTAAGAATATTCCGAAAGGACAATTCATCCGATTTAGGCGCAACTGCTCCAGGTTGGAATCTTTTGTAGAGCAGGCGGATGAACTCAAAAATAAGTTTCTAGATCGGAATTATCCCATAGACGAACTAGAGAATACTATCTCTTTAATTCAAGATATGGACAGGAACAAACTCCTGGAATATAAGGACAAAGGGGACAGCCAAGGGAAAAATAATATTTCCTTTATAACACAATATAACGCTATGGCCCCAAAAATAAGGAATATTTTTGCCAAACATTGGCCTATATTGTTGCAGGATGCAACTTTGTCACAGATATTAACACCACAGCCATCTATTGTTTTTAAGAAAGCTGGTAACTTTAGGAACAAACTGGCACCTAGTTACCCTTTAAACCAAGGTGAAATAAAAATGAACATCAATCAGGTTAAAAATGGTTTTAAACCATGCAGTAAATGTATAGCCTGTAAGTACAGCTGTTGTAGCACAGAATTCAAATCTATTGTCACCGCCAAGAACTACAAAATCATGTCACATATTTCATGTAAGTCGGAGTTTGTCATTTATATGTTGCAGTGTCCTTGTGGCCTGCAAAATGTGGGTCGCACTGGTCGTACGTTTCAAAGACGTATATATGAACATATCTACAACATCAAAAAGGGTTTAACATCACACAGTGTGTCCCACCACATTTTGGTACATCATGCCAAAAATCCAAAGGGCCTTATCTGTCAACCTATTGAATTGTGTACACCCAATTGGAGAGGTGGCAATAACATTCAACACATCAATAGGAGGGAGGCCTTTTGGATCTATGAACTTAAGACTTTATCCCCATATGGGCTCAATATTGATTGTGAACTGGGCTCCTTTTTAGGTAGATGAGATGGCTCAAACAAACATTAAGTTAAGTGCAACCATTACTTAATGGATGACACCTTATCCATTTGACTCTGTACCAGCAGTAGCATATTAAGTGGCTTAAGCAAGTTTGTTTATCCTTTGGCCACAATTTGGCATTTTGGTATATATCAATGCCTATTATGATATATCTGGCCTCAATTTTGGGATATACGGTTACCAGTTGTTATCTGAATGTTTTTAATGTTGTTTAATGTATTGTATGTGTATTATGTTGTTAGAGACGTAGTGATTTGATATTAATGACATGCAGGCTATATAGCCTAATTGGGCAATTAATTTTTAATTGGTTAGGGTATATGTATATGTCATTCAATGTCAGTCTTTGTAGCCCCTGAGGAAGTGGAGTAACATCCACGAAACGCATAGGGCAGGTGACACAGTCACTTTGAGCTTGGTATTGGACTTTTTGGGACACTTGGTCACATTTGAGCCCCATTGCAGCCGTTAGTTCTTGGCATACAGGACGCTTGTACTGTCCCTTTAAGGGCACGGGCACTCTCTGAGACAGCCTGTGTAACCGGAGGAGGAAGTGAGGAGAGCAGCCTCACGTGGAGTAGAGCTGTGATCCCCACGAGCGGGCATCCGACATTGCCACTGTTCCTGTTAACCCCTGGAGGGAGAGTCAGCACGAGAGTCGCAGTGCAGCAGGAATCACATCTCTGCAAAGACATCAGCAGCACCCGGAGGACTCTTTGTTGCATTGCCTGTATTTTCCTTGCTGCTTGTAAGTAGGGCTCTGATTTTTCCCATCTGGATGACCAGCGGTGTTCTCATTTGTCCATAGCATTTTATGGCATAGTTCGTTTTATTTAATAAATAGTTTTTATAGTCACTAGGAGTCTCTATGTTATATGTGCAGTGTGTGTATTAGTGTAGACCTGTTTTAACCCTACAGTGTTGCACTATGATCTGTGTCTGTTTGTGTTTTTTCCCCTACATGGCCTGTCAAGCAAGTGTGCTGATCCCCTGAGGAGTACAGGATTATCCAATGAACTTTTGGCGCCAGGTTTTTCTTTGTTTTCACTTTTTCTGTTAGTACTGACAGTATTACTAGGCAGCCTTATATATATATATTTTGTACTTGTCACACTGGTGTTTTAGTTTTTAGCGCTTGTTCACATTTTTTCTTTTTCAATGTTCTTGACAAATGGTATAGTGGGACAGATTGAGGGGAGATATTATTCATTTGAGGGACCTTGTGAGGTGAAGATTGGATAAACTAGATAGCTGTGTGTATTAACCCTTGTCCCATATACAAGTCATGTGACAAACATATAATGCAGAGTTGCTTTTTGACATAATAGAAAATAATGTTTTTTTTTTTACATACAATAGATTTAATATATGGAATAAATGCGTAGAGCAGGAATATGTGTAAGTAAAAAGCATAATTAATAGCTGAGTTTTCTGAATGATATGGCAATTCATGATTTTTCCTGTACGTAATTGGATGAGTGCCGTGTATAGTTAGCAAAGTGAAGAGGAGAAGGTGTTAGGAGCCTGCAGAGTGTGGCCAAGCAGAGGAGGAGGAAGCAGCATGGGCAGTAGAGAGGCAAGGGGCTGTGTGTGTGCGTGTTTCCTGTTCTGTGTGTTTTTTTTTCTGTGACTGTACTGTTGTGTGTATGTGTGTTTTCTGTGACTGTCCTATTGTGTGTGTGTGTGTTTTCTGTGTTTTTCTGCCCCCTCTGACTTCCTATCCCCTCTCACTCCCCTGACTCCTCGTACACTCCTGACCCCTTAGAATCCTCTTTCCCCTCAGACTTCCCTGCTCCATCTGCCCCTTCTGACTCCCCTGCCCCCTCAGACTCCTGTAACTCCCTGCCCTCTATGACTCCCCTGCCCACTCTGACCTCCTGCCCCCTCTGACTATTTGACTCTTTCTCTTGTGACAGTATTTCTGTCCTGTGTTTTCTGTGACCCTGTCCTGTTTTAGGGGTGGCTCAACAACTGTGCACTGTGATTAGGGGTGTCCTGAGAGAAAAAAGGTTTAAACAACAGGTATACTGTACATGTATCTTATACACTGATAATTTGTTGATTAGGACACACTTTTCTTTTGAATCGCACTTTTTTCTCTACTTCACAAACTGTACAAAAACAACCTTTAGATTTACTTTGACATCTAGGTGGCAGTGATACTGTAATTATTCACTGTGCAACAAGTTTTTGTTTTCCACGGTATTCACAATGTCAGTATAACTGTTCCCATAGAAAAAGGAGCACTCACAATTTCATGTAGAAATCAGTTTATCCTCAATGGGTGCACATCTGTTCAGACATCTGGTTGATATAGTATACAATTCAAAAATCAAAATGCACCTCTCCAGCAGACTTGGGAAGAAAGTTATTCACATTTATTTACATAATTACAAGCAATTCATCAACGTTTCGGTCCCCACATGAGGGATAAAAAAAATCAGGGATTCGATTGTGCTAAATATGCCTACCAGACTCCAAGGGAAACATGAAAGGGGAGGAGGGAACTGGAAGGAGACTGGAAAAATGGTGCCAAGACTTGGAAGAACGGTAATTCTCTTGTTAAACTACAGTACAGTAGGTATTGCTTTGTAAAGATGTGCCATGCTCGCTATACGTGATCTACTCTCCTGCTGGCCATCAAATTTTTTGTTTGCAGTCCACGGAGAGGCTGTATCTTTCCTTATCTATGTTTGAACATAGTTGCTAAAATAATAGAGTATTCATATTTGACAGTGAGCAGCTCGGACTTTAGAATATTAGTATTATACAATGAGTGCATATATTCTAATATACAGTTTATTTATGCTTAGTTTCATACAGTATATACAGTAGTATTTACACTGCTCTTTGTTCCTTACTATGATTTAAATGTATTGTATTCAAGTGAGATATGTATAATTATGTATAGTCACAATAAGGCTTATTCTATTGTTGTGTTACAGGTAGCACAATACTGTTAGGCTAAGGCCCCGCTCCCAGAGTCAGCGCACCCGCACTGCTGACAGGCGGTGCGCTGAGATACACAGACCGCGATATGCGGTCTGTAGGGAGCCGGAGCGGGAGGTGGGCGGGAGTGGGAGGTTTGACAGGGAGGGGGGGTGTGGCTTGAGTGGAGGGACCCGCTACTCTCCCCCCCCCTCCCTCCACGGACTGCAGGAGGGAGCTGCTACTCTCCCCCCCCTCCCTCCACGGACTGCAGGAGGGAGCTGCTACTCTCCCCCCCTCCCTCACGGGCTGCAGGAGGGACCCGCTACTCTCCCCCCCTCACTCCACGGGCTGCAGGAAGGACCCGCTACTCTCCCCCCCTCCCTCCACGGGCTGCAGGAGGGACCTGCTACTCTCCCCCCCCCCCTCCCTCCACGGGCTGCAGGAGGGAGCTGCTACTCTCCCCCCCCTCCCTCCACGGACTCGGGCTGGAGCTGCTACACACACACACATGCAGGCACTCATACATACACACATACAGGCAGGCAGGCACTCACGCACTCATACACACACACGCGCGCACACACATGCAGGCACTCACGCACTCACACACACAGACAGAGGCAGGCACTCACGCACTCAGGCACACACATACACACACAGACACAGACAGGCACTCAGACACACACTTACATACACACACACAGACAGGCACTCACCTGCTTTCACTCCACACTCCTCCCCGCTCCCCGAAGCCTCTCCTCCTCCCGAAGCCTCCCCTCCCCATTGGCTCACAGCCACACCACGTGACGCGTAAACGCTAGGAAACACCATTCTCTTGTGTCTCCTAGCGGCTGACGCGCCACAGCGTGTAGTCAGCTGTGCCGCCAGGGGGGACCGGGACCGGCTCGCGAGGGTTCCCCTGCTGGTGGGGAACTCGCGACATAGCCACCCGCGCCAACGAGCGCAGCGGGACCGAGGCCTTAGGATTATTGTCTAGCAACAGTTTCACTTGGGCTCTTGGTGCCATTTTTCCATTCAACTCCCTATCCCGGCCACTTACACGTGTCCCCTGGCATTTGGTGGTAATATTTAGCACACATACTGTATATCACTGCTTTTCAATCTTGAAAAAGTCCATGTGGGGACAGAAACATTGTTGAATTGCTTGTAATTCTATAAATACATTTGAATAACTTTCTTCACAAGTCCACTGGAGTGCTGGATTGCTATTTTTGAAAGGTAGAGTATAACTGTTCCTCCATCACTGTTTTCTTGAAAATGAGTTTTGTCTGTTGTTGTTTGTTTGTTTTTCAACTTTCGGACAGTTTGTTGTGAATGAGATTATTACATGGAAGTGTTTTGTCGTTTGTGATATTATATTAAACACATTTCTTTTCAAGTCGCAATAATATGAGAGTTGAAGTGGTATTCAGTATTTACATTTTTGTTTGACTTCAAGACAGGGTTTGCTCATTGTGACAGACCTTATAACCTAATAGCAGCTGCCTTTCTGGACAACTTTGTTGCCGGAGCCTCGACTGTCAGTGGAAATTAGGTTTATTTATTGGCTTGTATAATACCACACAATATTGTGAGAATTAATTGGTCAAACATTACCATTTTAACTAAAGTTTGAGAATAATTGGACAATTTGATGACAAAAGGAAAACATGTGTGTTGTTCGAAATGTTATTTTGACCATGTTTCATTCCATGGTATGAATCTTTGTCGTATAAGGTTTAATCGCTCATCCAACAACGTGGTATAAAATATAGCATTTTCCCAGTTCTATTAAATGAATCTATTTGCAATAAATCTGAACTATACAATACATCTCAATTAACTATTTTTTCACTCTTACATCATGTTTACCTTCTGCGTCTTTCTCATTTTATATGGGAAACTTTGTCTCTGTCTCTAGGTGAAGACATTCTACAATTTATTGGCATGTTATGTTGATTTAAGAGGAAATTAATTGCCCACTACTCCCAGAGTACATGTTTACAATGACTTGTGTACCTCAAAGGGGAAAACATGGAATACATTACAGGAATATTTTATGGAATCAAGTTAGAATAAGAACTACTCAGCATGTATGCTTTATGTATAGCGTAACATTTTGAAAGGCGCTACTAATACTTAACCATGTACTGTACAACACAGAACACATACAGTACATTATACTGTAAGCTATAATATCTCGCTAACCTCTCTCTCTGTATATACTGTACTCTGGAATATATATATATATACTCTGTATATACTGTTGCTCTGGAATTCTAAAGAAAAAAAACATGTAGAGAGTTATAAATGGAGAATTAAATTGTTTTGTTTCTTAATGAAAAATAATTTATGTATTTTTATTCTGATGCTGTTGGGTAAACTAAATTTTTGTTTTTCAATCAGGCGCAAAAACATACACATTTTTTTCCAGTTCCCACTCTCAAGCATCCAAAATAAAGTTGACCATGTACAAAACATTGATTTTCTAAATTCAGTCCAGCTATTTTAAGTGACTATGCTTGGGATTTATTATTTGACATTGCAAAGGCAAGCTTCACTGGAAACTGAAGTAGTTTGAATTTGAAAGGAATGTCAGTAGAAATTAGTGGGATTCTTAGTATGAATGTGTCCTCCATTAGCACAGCCTGTTAAAATTTGTGATGTTATATATCCGATCATAAGTTATGTCATTGCTGATGCAATTTATTATATTATTTATGATGTCATATTTGATGTCATCAGTGATGTCATCTGTGATGTCACATGTGACAACATTTATGATGACATCTGCAAAGCATGATGGGGAGGTGTCACATGTTACCTTAACTTTAAAATGTTCAAACTTTTGAAAGGTTTGCTTCTAAACCTTAACCACACTTTAATGCAGTTGTTTTTCAATTGAAAATATATGTATGTGTATCTGTCTGTGTGTATGTGCGACTGTGTATACATGTATATATGCAGGTTGATCAAAGAGCCTGTATGTCTGTCTGTCAGAGTTATAAATCCAAGAACATGAAACATATATATAGAATAATACAATCCTGACAAATTTGGTTAAAATCCGTGTCGCTTTGAAAGGTTCCGTCTCCCATCTTGATTCAAAATTCAAAATTCAATTGTATCCAAACCTGCTCAT